>NC_142398.1:0-300000 GCF_059441095.1 Idiotropiscis lumnitzeri | reverse complement strand
TTCACACATTTATAAACTAAGTAATATAACTTTAGCATGTGAAAATAATATCATAAATCAGTAAAGACCATGACTACAATCAGTCATTCCTATGCGTAGTAGAATTAGAATTAGAATTAGAAATCCCTTTATTGTCATTGTACTCAAGTGTGCAACGAGATTAGAAGGCTCCCCTCTCCAGTGCAATACAACAATAAGACAGACAAATATATAAATTAGATTAATAAATAAGAGAGTGCAATGGAATTTAGTACAGAATAGGGTATATAAAAACACATCACGATGCTGTTCTGCAAGGTAAGGGTGTTCTCGTGTGTGTGTGAGAGTTCAGAATGGAGATGGCTCTCGGAAAGCAACTGTTTCTCAGTCTATTGGTCCTCGATTTGATGCATCTGTAGCGCCTGCCAGAGGGCAACAGGTCGAACAGGTGTGAGTTTGGGTGGGTATTGTCTTTGACGATGTTGAGAGCCCTTCTGAGGCACCGGGCGGTGTAGATGTCCGACAGTGAGGGGAGAGGGCAGCCAATAATCCTTTGCGCTGTTTTGACTGTCCTCTGGAGCCTCACTCTGTCGGCCTCAGTGCAGCCGCTGTACCAGGTGGAGACACAGTACGTCAACAGGCTCTCAATGGACGAGTGGTAGAAGGCTAGCAGCAGCTTCCTGTCCAGGTTGAATTTCCTGAGGACTCTCAGGAAGTGCAGACGCTGGTGGACCTTCTTTACCACTGCTGTGGTGTTGTGAGTCCAAGAAAGGTCGTCGGAGATCTGTACTCCCAGGAACTTGAACGTGTGGACCCTCTCCACACACATGCCTTCGATGCAGAGGGGGGGCGGCACCGTCTTGTTCCTCCTGAAGTCGACGACAATCTCCTTTGTTTTTGCAGTGTTAAGGTGCAGTCTGTTGTCCTTGCACCAAGCTGTCAGTCTCTTTACCTCCTCTCTGTAGGCTGTCTCGTCACCTTCCGAGATCAGACCGACCACTGTCGCGTCGTCAGCAAACTTGACGATGGTGTTGTTGCCATGGGCCGGGCTGCAGTCGTAGGTGTAGAGGGCGTATAGGAGAGGGCTCAGCACGCATCCTTGAGGGGAACCGGTGCTCAGCATGCAGGTGGAGGACGTGTAGGGGCCGAGCAACACAGTCTGGGGTCTGTTGGTCAGAAAGTCCTTAATCCAGATGCGTGTGAGGGCAGGGAGGCCGAGAATGTCAAGTTTGGCGACGTGGATGTCTGGGATGATTGTGTTGAATGCCAAGCTGTAGTCCACAAAGAGCATCCTTGCATAGCTCTGCTGTTGTTCCAGGTGGCCCAGCACAACATGCAGAGCAGTGTTGATGGCGTCCTCAGTGGATCTGTTAGCCCAGTATGCAAACTGGTAGGGGTCCAGAGTGGGAGGAAGGCAGTCCCTGATGTGCTGGAGAACCAGCCTCTCGAAGCACTTCATGATGACTGGTGTGAGAGCAACAGGACGGTAGTCATTCAGGTGGACGGCTGGTGACTTTTTGGGGACAGGAATAATGGTGGAAGTTTTCAAGCAGGAGGGGATGACTGCTTGAGCCAGGGAGCGGTTGAAGATCCTGCAGAATACATGTGACAGTTGGTGGGCACATGTTTTGAGGACCTTGCCTGGTATTCCGTCGGGTCCAGTAGCTTTCCTGGGGTTAACAGCCAGGAGCGCGCGCCTCACATCGTGTTCCTCTACGGTGAGTGGGGGGGAGTTGGAGCATGAAGTGCGGGGGTGTGACGGTTGGGGCGAGTCAAAGCGAGCAAAGAAGCAGTTAAGCTCCTCTGCCAGCGATGCACTCGGGTCTGCAGAGGTCGTGCTGCTGCCACGGAAGTTGGTGATGCTCCGTTGACCCTGCCACACCTCCCGTGGTCTGTTACTGGCAAGGTGGGCCTCCAGCCTCCCCTTGTAGGTTGCCTTGGCTAGCTTGATGCCTTTGCTCAGGTCAGCACGAGCCACCCTGTACTGGGCTTTGTCGCCTGACCTGAAGGCAGCGTCACGGGCCTTGAGGAGAGAGCGAACCCTGCTGGACATCCAGGGCTTCGCATTTGGGAAGGTCCGTATAGTCCTGTGTAGGGACACAGTTTCCATGCAGAACTTGATGTAGTCCACTACACAATGTGTGTAGACATCAAGGTCCTGATGATCAAAGAGGCCCCAGTTTGTGTCTTGAAAGCAGTCCTGTAATTCACTCATGGCGCCGTCACGCCAGGTTTTCACAGTCTTTGTGGTGGGCCTGAATCTGCGCCTGAGAGGGATGTATGCAGGTGCGAGCTGCAAGGACAGGTGGTCTGACTGGCCGAGGGGGGCGAGTGGGAGGGCCCTGTATGCGTGCTTGATGTTCGAGTACACATGGTCGAGAGTGTTGTCTCCCCTCGTTGGGCACTTGACATGCTGGTGAAACTCTGGGAGTACAGTCTTTAAATTGGCCTTATTAAAGTCTCCCGCTACTACGTGAACGCCATCAGGGTGGGCCCGCTGATGTTTATTGATGACGCACGCGAGTAGCGAGAGCGCCGTGCTAGTGCTAGCGTCGGGAGGGATGTAAACAGCTGTGACAATCACGACCGTTAGCTCCCTCGGGAGAAAATAAGGCCGGCATTTAACGGACATGAACTCGATGTCGGGGGAAGAGTGCTTCTCGACGATCGTGCTATCGCCGCACCAGTTCTCATGCACGTAAACACAGAGCCACCCCGCCCCGTCTCTTACCGGTGTCCCTTGTCCGATCCGCGCGATGTAGCGAGCGCCCGGCCAGCTGGATGCTAGCATCGGGGACGTCTGCGTGCAGCCAGGATTCCGTGACGACGATCACACTGCTGTCTCGCACATAGCGGTTTCCCAGGATTTGTAATCCCAGGTCGTCGATTTTGTGGACCACGGATCTGGCGTTGGTGAGGTACAGACTCGGCAGTGGTTGCCTATGGGGCTGCCGTCGCAGCCGTTGCAAGACACCGGACCTGCAGCCCCGCTTCTGCTTCCTCTCTCTGCGTCGCCTGCGCCGCCTCCCGGTCCCGATGACAAGCCACGGTGAGCCGGGCAGCCTCGCCAGTTCGTCCGGAATTTTGCGATCATAGCATATTCAGTAAATATAAACCTGCTAAATTAAATAATTGACATTCTGTCCCATAAATGTTTAAAATGCCGGTAATTGCCATACAATCCTTCAAGGGTCGACGAGCGATGTTCGGGAGGAGGAGCAGTGGTGGTGGTGCGTTTCCCTCGGGCATGTGTCGGTAAATCCAGCGGAGTTCAGCGGCAGTGGATTGAAGTTGTCCTGACACAGGTTGATGACATGACAGGAACAGGCAGAAGTGCGAGAAGCAGACTGGCCTGCGGGTCCACATGGCAGACAGGTGCTAACTTTGATAGGTAAGCTAAACTTTAGCCACAGTAGACGCGTCAGCGACTATGCAATCGGTGGGTGGCATTCATGAGAATCGGGATCGCTCAACATACAGATAATAATAAATAAAATCACTGTAACTGGAGGGATTGTAAACTGCTAAAGCAGGTACAACAAGCGGATCCAAAAAATTTCTGAGAGTTACCGGTGAGCAGTGGCAGCCAAACGTGCCAGCGTCCACTCAACCGGGAGTTGATTCAATATTCACAATATTTTATTATTTTGTCGTACAGTTGTTTAAAAATGGCTCGCTATCGCCCCCTAGAAAAAAAAAAACAACAAAAAAAAACAGCCCCATATCTCTGTTTCACCAAACTGAAAATTTGATGAAGTGTGTACAAAGCCAAGACCTAATAAAAAGTCTCATGGAGCCGTATGCTAAATTGAACAGGAAGTCGGCCATTCTAAATTTATCAGAATCCGAAATCCTTTTATTGTCATTGTACAGTGTGCAACAAGATTAGGGAGCTCCCCTCTCCAGTGCAATACAACAATAATTTAATCAAATATATAAATTAGATAAATAAGAGAATAAATATTGTGATGGAAAATAGTATGAAATTTGAGAAATACAACACAATACGTCGCTGTTCAGCAAGGTAAGGGTGGTCGTGTGTGTGTGCATGTGTGTGAGAGTTCAGAATGGTGATGGCTCTCGGAAAGAAAATGTTTTTCAGTCTATTAGTCTTTGATTTGATGCACCTGTAGTGCCTGCCAACAAATTTACTTCAAACATTGACGAGGCTTTGAAAACAAAAGCTGCTCTAACTTTAACTACAAGCAAATTCCTCTTGAAGATTCCTCACGTTATTTCTCGGAAATATTTCACATTTCCAACGTGCCAGTACCCCAACGTTGTCCGGGTGGCGAGGGCCCTTTATAGCTGCTCGCAGCTCTAGTTTTTAATTAATTTTTTTAAATCAATGGTGATGACAGTGAAATATGTCTTGTCTGGTATCATGATAGCTGGAGGATATTTTGTCATGATATTTTAGTCAGGCCTGATAACAGTGATGTATGCTGATTTAAGGCTACTTTTATTTTGAAATGCCGTATCACATTTTGGTGGGACCGCATTTGATGGACAACTGGGGTTGTCTAGTGTCCCCCAAAATGGGTCTGATATCACGATAGCTCGAGGGTATTTTGAAATGATTATTTTAAAATCAGTGTTGATGACAATGAAATGTGCATATTTCAGGTGGGTTTTTTTTTATTGTGAAATTACACATCAGATTTTGATGGGACCATTTTTGATGAACAGCTGGGGTCGTCTAGTGTCCAACAAAACTAGTCTGGTATTACGACAGCTCCAGCTCTTTTATTTTAAAATGCCTCCTTACATTTTGATGGGACTACTTTTGGTGGAAAGCTGTGTTGTCTTGTGTCCTCCAAACCTGGTTTGGTATTACCATAGCTAGAGGATATTTTTTAATGAAATTTTAAAGTCAGGCATGATGACAGTGAAATGTGCAGATTTCAGGCAACTTTTAGTTTGAAATTACAAATTAGATTTCGATGGGACCACTTTTTATGGACAGCTGGGGTAGTCTCGTGTCCCACAAAACTGGTCTGGTATCACGATAGCTCGAGCTATTTTTTTTTTAACTCAGTGGTGATGACCGTGAAATAAGCGAATTTCAGGCTACTTTTATTTTGAAGTGCCACATCACATTTTGATGTGACCACTTTTGGTGGACAGCTGGTGTGGTCTAGTATCCCCAATCCTGGTTTGGTATCACGATAGTTTGAGGATATTTTTTAAAGATTTTTCTTTTAAATCAGTGTTGATCACAGTGCATATTTCAGGTGATTTTTTTATTTTTAAATGCCACATCAAATTTTGAAGTGACCACTTTTTGTGGACAACTGGGGTGGTCTGGTGTCCCGCAGAACTTGTCTGGTATCACGATAGCTTGAGGATTTTGTAATGATTTTAATTTTTTTAATCATTGGTGACGACAGACAAATAAGCAAATTTTCACGCTTTTATTTTTAAATATCCCATCAGATTTTGATGGGACCACATTTGTTTTTACGGTTCCGTCACCACGCGAGTGGCTACCTGCTAAAGCAGCACGGCTCACTATTTGAGCCTTTTTCGCGTGTTTTTCCCTTTACCCAGTTTTATTTATTTTACCTCATCGCAGCAATGGACATCCAAATTGCGGTGGTTTTATTGCTGCTGGGGGCTGTTTTTTGCGTGATCGTGTCCGGAGATGTCACTGGGAGCTACGGATCAATCGTTTACACAAGAGATCAGCTGTTAGCACTTCGTGCTAACCCCGTGCCGACTCCCGGAGCGAGACCCGATATCCCCCACGAGTTGAGGAGGAAGAGACGGGGGATGTCGCGCGGGGGCGAAACGCCAGGCAAAGAGGAGGCGTGACCACCCCGTCCTCCTGTCCGTTTTTATGGGAAATGTTAGATACCTTCCCAAGAAAATGGACGCGGCACGAGAGGAACTTCCAATGAGCTAGCTTGCTGATGTTCACGGATTCATGGCTAACAGACCTAACGCCGGACACCGTCGTGGAATTTGACGGCTTCCAAATACTACTTGCGGACAGGACACTGGAAAGCGGTAAGAGGAAAGAGGAGGGCTGGCTGTGTTTGTTAATGATAGATAGTGTAACCCTAGGCACATCACAGCTAAGGAGCAACTTTCCAGTCGGGACAATGAGCTGCTAGCTGTTAGCATGCGTCCATACTTGACAAGCATCGCGAGTTAACAAGGACGTGCACGTAACAGGTGCGTGAGTAAACTGCTTAAAACTTTGATCGTCATTCAGCTGACCTACAAATTGAGACGCTACAGTCAGTTTGACGTTTTTGTTTGCTTGATTGTGGATTGACATGGAGGAACAAGACAGTGGAAAGCGGACATTAAAAATGACGGAGAAAAGCTGTAGAAGATCACAAGCCTAAACGGATGCAGGCACGCAGGTGCAAATTTGCTCAATTGACCTCCATGCAACGTCAAATTGAACAATTGATGGAGGATGATGCAAATGTTGACGCTGTAAAAAACTGAGCTTCGTGTTTGCTTTAGCGGCATGGAGCAAGAATTTGTGGACCTCAATTCCGGTGTGCAAAATTTAAAGACTGAAGAGGATTTTGCCGATGACCAAAATAACTGGTTTGATCCAAAAAATGTAATTAATGGAAATGTGAGCAATGGAAGAAGGACGTTTTGAAACGTGCAGAGGAAGGATGCAATAAACAAATATCACCTGATGATAGTAGATCTGCATCAACTAACTACACCCATAGAAGTAGAAGTAAAGAATCTAACAGACAGAAGCTCACTTCTGTCAACGTCTTCAATTAAATTAAAGGCTCAAATGGAACGAGCATGTTTAAAGGCAAAGGCTGCTGATTTACAACAAAGGTTGGCACTTGAGCAAGAAGAAGCTGCAATTAAGGCAAAGAAGCAAATGCATGCAATGCAAACGGCACTCCCTGAGTCTGATGCTAAATTGGATGTCTTGAGAAGATATGAAAATACCCAGGAGGATGGTATCCACATTCCTGATGAGTGTGTTACAATTTAAACAAGGAAAAACATTCAATTACCATCACAGCCTATCAGAGCAACAAGCAGTGTTGACCTGAAATGCTCGCACTTCGACTATTCCAATGGCTAGATTTCCACATCAGACAGAAAGTAGAGAACAACAGGGACATGTGCTTGATGGCCTTTGCCAAGCAATCTCACAGCAAGCCAGTGTCGCAGAATACTTAGCAAAGAGTCAAAAAGCATCGCTACTTCCCGAACTTTCCATTCCTACGTTTAAAGGCGACCCTCTGCATTATAAAACCTGTATAGGTGCCATTGAACATGGGATTGAAGGCCGTACAAGTGATAACCGTGATCATCTTCAATTTTAGCTGCAGTATACTAGTGAACAACCACATGAGTTGGTGAAGAGCTGCATCCATATGGAACCTCTGACAGGATATACCAAAGCAAAACAAATCTTGAAGGAGTTTTATGGTGATGACTTCATGATAGCAGAAGCATATTTAAAGGAAGCCATGGATTGGCCAACAATCAAGTCTGAAGATGGTGTTGCACTTCAGTCTTTCACATTATTCCTTATGGGCTGTTTGAACATAATGGCAGATGTTAATTACATGGAGGACTTGGACAACATGGCTAATATAAAGGCATTGGCAAACAAACTTCCATACAGACTTATAGAATCTTGGAGAAAATTTGCCTGCAATCTCCAAGAAAGAACAAATAGAAGAGTGAAGTTTAAGGATTTTGTTGACTTTGTTGACAAGCACGAAAGATTCTATAAAACAGAAAACAAAATCACAACACACAGAAACACCAAAATCAAAGAAAGTCTTCACAACAGTCATTGTGCCCGCCAAGATGGAAAACAACAAAACCACCACGCCAAAGGCAGAACCTGTTTCAGTGGATGCTATTGCCAAACCATGTGCTAATTGTAATGGAGAGCAACAGTCTCACAATTTGTAAGGAATTTAGGAGAAAGCATCACAAGGATAAGATTGACTCCTTGAGGAGCAAGGGTCTGTGTTTTGCATGTTTGATGCACGGTCGCATTAGCAGTTGCTGGAAACAAAAGCTTCAATGTCAAGAATGCTCTAGACTGCATCCTACAGCACTACACATTGTCCATAAACTTCTGCAAAGAAACAGCCTAAGACAATTGTGAATAGCAGTACCTATTAAGCGCCCTCGTACAAACAACAGAAACCTGGGGTGTCACTGGGGCCTGTAAATAGGACTGCATCCTTTCAATAATTCCGGGATGGGTCAAGGCACAAAAAGGAACCAAGACAGTGACGACTTACTGTCCGGTTTAAAAATGCCCTGACGCCTTTTTTTAGACTGAAATAACTTACTAAAGTTTTCGTTTTGTGCCATTCAGAATGGGAGAGGGAGCCAGGAGGCGAAACAGCCGTCTTGCCAGTTCAATCCCGCACACCCTCTGACTCTCACCCTCCGTTCTGCCTTTTTATTGAAACTAACTCATCAATAACTAATCACCAGAAGACAGAAAAGCATCAACAACTAATCACCAAGAGACAGAAAACATCAATAACTCACGGTATAAAGGTCAGTTTAACTAAAGCATCAATAACTAATCACCAGGGACTCCAGCAGGCAGAAAATCATAACCCAAGGTCAGTTTAACTAAACACATCTTCAGGATACGGTGTCTGTGTGTGTGTGTGTTAAAATAACAAGTAAGTGTCTCTGTGTGTGTTAAACATTAATGAGTGTATAAAAACATGATTATGAATACACAAACTGATTACCTATCCTCAGCCCATCTTACATTTCCCCCCTGTTGTGGATTTAAAAATCATGTCCTTACGGCTTTAAGACAGATCATCATAATGAAATCATACAACAGTGTGATCATCAGTGGAGGAGCGAAAACCTCACATTAGGGAAAAATTCCCCTCCTCCCTTCCGGCGTAGAATGAGATCCTCATAATTTGATGACCATCAGGGAATAAAACTTGTCCCTGGGGTGACTTGGTGGAGGCCCTTGCCTCGTTGTAGGAGAGGACAGCCGTCCTTACCTCCCGGATCTTCGTGTATGGTGTGTGTGTGTGTGCACGTGTGTGGACAGGGGCAAGAAGTCCATGTGTTTTTACGTTTTAGTGTCCAATTTGAGTTCGTCATTCTCAACATTAATCAGGTTGTAACGGTACATTTGGGCAACAAACCTACGATTAACCATCATCTTTGTCATAAAAATAATGCAACATGAACAGACTAAACATAACAAAATGAAAACTATAATTATCCCTATATATTGTTTTTTTAAATTCTTCATAGTGGTCATAACATCAATAATTGTTTCATTTTTATTAAAAATTTAAATGCAGTAATGTACTCCAATCAAGGCTGATATTCCTTTGTTATGTACGTCATTAATTTCCAAACAATATCTAATCTTTTTGTTCTGTGGCTTCAACATATTTATCATCTCATCAATATTAGCACCACAGAGTACTGAGTTTCGAGATCCTCACAATAGTCGTTCTCAAAATGATATTTTTTTTTATCAATTTAGCTTTGTTAAGGTAAGATATTTTATTGACAATCTAACATTAATATGCAAAGAACATGTACATTAGTACGAAATGTAAAAAAAAATTGTGGTGGGGGGGGGTGCGAATTGTTTTCTTCTTGGTAGGGGGGGCATGACAGGAAATAATTGAGAACCACTGGTCTAGTCACACACCAGCTCGGGTTCATTCCCTACCAGAGAAATGACATTCCATGTCCCCAGAGCTAGGCGCTTTATGTTGCCGGGGATTGGACTGCCTTTGACTGCCTCCTAGCTCAAAGGAAACCCAAATTCTTTGGTCCCGCCCACTGGTAGTGAGCCGAAGCCCTTGTATTAAATAATAAATAAATACATAAAATAAAAAAATTAATAAATTTAAAAAACGGACCGATCCACTGCTTGGGTTAGTTTGACCCACCTTGAGATCCGTTCCCACTCAGTGACAGTGTCTACAAGCCACTGCCACCAGGCCAGTGAACCGACGTCCAGGCAGTGACAAAAAACGTGATCAAATTACATTGCTCATCATAAGGTGTTTGTGAGACGCTCTTTGTATGTTTCCTCAATTAAGACCTGTTTTCCATTGGTGTATTTGAAAAAAGTGGTGAACCTGTTAAATTCACTACAAAACGTTAAGAAGATGAAAGTAATGTTTGAAGGAATATTATTTTTCTATCGACATGCCGGCGGGCGGGCACAGATAGAGAGTGATAAAGCAGCACCACCCGCGCGGGGCGTGCTGACGAAAAGGCAAGCGCTCCTCCTCTCATCGCGTCCTTATTAAGACAGAAAAAAGACGCTGTTGAATTTGACCTATTCGCAGTTCGAGCAGGTGCTTAACGCTGGAGAATATCACCACTTCGAAGTTCGAACTGCTGTTGAAACGGAGAGGTAAGTGTTTTTCGTTTGTTTTTATTCAAAACATGCCTCGAGTGCATTTGTTCATGGTTAGAGATAGTTGTGTGGAAAACACTATACAAAGTAGCACCATGGATGTGGGCCTACAACACTGGCCTAGCAAACATGTGCTCCTACATCGACATAATTGACGAGCTCCAGTTAAGCATTGAATAATTATAAAACGTCATGGTGCTTTTACTCATTTAAAGAACTAAACCGACGCGTATTTTCATCCGGTGGTCAGGTTTGCATTGAATGTGAGCACGAGGGACGCTAGCTTGTTGCGTTAGCTTTGCGGAGCTAACAGCTTGCACTTTTGTTATAGAACAACAGAATGCAAGTACCATGATAATTTCTGTCATTAATTTTTGTGTAAGACACGATGTTCACTGGTTAATTACATGATTCTTAAAGCAAAGGTTACTGTGAATGCAATTTTGGTAAGATTTTTGTAGTCACACTGCATAAATCTGTCTGTCTGTTGTTTAAACTTCAATATAAACTATTATGGTTGAAATCGTTAATTGGGATGGAGGGATTGATATTTTTTTAATTTATAATTTATTTTTCTTACACTGATATTGTTAAAACTCCATTTAGCCTATAGTATTAATAATTCTCAACACAAAACTGTCTTTTTTCTTTATAGAATAAACAATGCCTTCCCTGAGATGCAGGAAGTCCCCAAAGCAGGATACTATTGAACATGCAGTCAAGGGTCTGGACAAGACTGCAGAGTTAGAAGCGAAGTATATAAACTCATTTAAAGGTATGATGTTAACGCTTTTGCTAAGATATATTATTGTTTTCTGATAACCAAGCTGACATCGTTTTTTAAGTGGTTATTTTACATTAAGAGTGTCTTGACCTTTTCTTTTGTCAGTTTCAAGTTATTTCAGTGAGCGTGAAACCTGATGGTAGGAGTTCTATCTAAATTAAGGCTGTACTTGATGACGCCCTCCGGCATTTTTATACCACAATAGACCGGTGAACAAGTCCGATATTGATAGTCTAGTGTAAAGCACGTTATACGTCACAGAGATCACGTGACGCGATCCAATATGACTGTGTATACAGTGTATGTCATTGTTATGAAACTAAATAATCTTAAAGTTTTTTTTTTACGTAACCAGGTGCCATTGACATTTGTACTTTCAGTCCTAATACATACTGGCTAATGCAATGCTGGAAAATGAATTTTGGCTGGTCTGTTCCTTTAAAATCATAAAGAAGGGCTCTGCTCTATCCCTCACAAGAAGCAATGTTTCAAACCACCCTACATTAGTATAGTGGCCCAAATGAATATGATGACTCCTTATTTGTGTGCTTAAAAATATGACGAAGCTATCTTGATTTCCCTGTTAACTAGGTCGAGGAGTATTTACCAAGGCCCCTTTCAGGAAAGACGACTTTATTCTTTATTATGGAGTACAGAGGAAAATTGATAGATTCTGATAAATCTCAACGCAGGAAGATGGATGGAAGAGGCACTGTCTTTTTGTTTGACTTCCGCCGGCAAGAAAAAACTTGGAGGTGAGGCAAAGATTGAGATGTTATCTTATTTTTGTTTTTATTTAAAAAAATAAACACATACTCATCCCATAAGTGTTAGGGGAAAAATCATTCTCTAAGCAAAAATGTATACCGTATTTTCGCACCCAAAAGACGCGCCGTGTCAAAGGGCGCAACACCTGTTGAGGCCGCTATTTCTGTCTTTGTAACATATACTGGACGCACCGCCTGACAAGACGATAGCACAGCTGCTGTTAGCATAGCATGAACTTGGCAGAGCTGCCCACACTGACACAGCCGATAGCAGCCTACTATGCCCCAATAACATGAGCAATCACCCCATTGTTGCAGCAGACGCCAAGTCTCTATTGACAATAGCTGACAATGGCTCAGGCCAATATTAGGTGCATTGGCAATAGCCTACAAAGCAACGTCAGGGGAGGGACTTGGCTGCTCACCACACTCCTTAGAGTCACGGTTTAAAAAAAAAATAAAAAACTCATCATACAAGCAAACAATGAAACATAGAAATAAGATTAACACAAACATGTATCTCTCATGCCATCAATATACCCAAAAAAAATGAAAATAATACAAAAGCCACTCAGCCTTAGCTAATTCAAGCAATGCATTCTGGGAGCAGAGACCCACAATCCCATAGCTGTTTAGAGAGATTTGCATGGCTGTTTAAAGAGATGTGCTGTTATGCTTTGGACTTTTTGTCTGTTGTCTAAACCTGGGACGTTTCTTGCTTGCAATAACATAAATGATAAGACAGACTAAAACATTGTGGACAGCTGCCCTTTGTCCAGCTTTTTCCAACACCATCACCCAAACATTATAGTCAGATGGTGTATTTGTCACGGTCGATTGTAAGCATGGACAACTCACTCTTTGCCCAGCAGGGTGTGCTAACATGCACTTCCAACAGCTCGTTGATGACAAGGGCTGATGGACGTGAGTGGTACTTTGTCCATTTAATGGACGCATCGACTGACAGGGCGCTTTGTTTGCTTATGACTGCGAAAATACGGTGATTACTTTTATTCATGCGTTGAATCTGTACAAATGAAAATATAGACCATGAAGTCTCAAAGACAAGCTGTTAATAGGGTCTGATTCCAATAGAAATTTCTTGTATGATTTTATTTAGAAGATTTAAAAATTGTGGATTTCCTATTTTTATGTTTTGTGTACACAAGATTGTCTCAAAGATTAATTTCTGACATTGATTGAATAATTGTTTTTTTTTTTTTTAAATCTATTTTAAGTGTTGATGCCGCTCAAGAAGATGGCAGTCTGGGAAGACTGGTTAATGATGACCACATGCACCCCAACTGTAAAATGAAGAAGAAGACAACAGAGGACAGACCACACCTCTGTCTGTTTGCGCTCCGAGACATTGATGTTGGCGAAGAAATAACTTAAGACTATGGACCAGCTGGCCTTGGAGAACACAGGTTTGTAAGATGCATCTTTAAGTACAATAACAGAGCCCACTTGTGGTGTTCTGGTGATGTAGTTTCCAATTAGTTTGGCAATCTAATAAATGTATGTTGAGGTTTCTATGGAAGTTGAACATGCTGACTGACTGGGGGAGTTCTCCATTGTCCACTATCTGTAATTCAAATTTGTGGGTCTGAGTCAAAGTTTGGCTCTTCAGGAACAACGAACTGGTCAGGGAGTGACAGTATTACAAAGTTCTGCGTTACTCTTTTCTGGGCGGTGGCCCTGTTAGGCCATCATATGCCATATTGCAAATATCCCCATTGTGGGACTAATTAAGGACATCTTTATGTTGTGGTTTCCCTACCAGAACCAGCACCAACCCTGTATATTCATGATATAAAACACTGTTTCAATTTGATATTTAGCCTTTCTATACTGTAAAAATAGAAGACCCCAGGCTTTCCTGCGCCCCCTTGCCCAATTGGTGGTGTTCAGGAGACAACCTGGGACTGAAATATCAGTCACAACCAGTGTTGTTTTCGTCACTGATGACTATGACGAAAATACTTCGTTAACGCCCCTTTTTTAATGACGATGACAAGCTAAACGAGGTTCTTTTATGACGAAAACATGACGTGATGTACATGAATTTTTTTCGTTGACGAGACAAAATTGTTAGCATGTGGTTCATAAATTATTTTATGTTGCTTTTAGTGAAATAAAGCCACAACAGTTGCCCAACAAAATGTTTTGCTTCTCTGCTTATTTTGGAGCAGTGAGCATTGATTCCACTGTTGCCACTTTTTTCTGTTTGTAATGAAGAATCCTTTGTAGTCCATCCAAAAGTCTTTGTTATTGGGTGGAAACCTTGAATGCCTTGTTTTAACTCAAATGGACTTAAACCCATCCATCCATCCATCCGTTATCTGTACCGCTTCTCCTCACTAGGGTCGCGGGGGGTGTTGGAGCCGATCCCAGCTGTCTTCGGCAGTAGGCGAGGTACACCCTTGAATTGGTGTCCAGCCAATCGCAGGGCATACATAGACGAACAACCATCCACGCTCACACTCATGCCTAGGGGCAATTAGAGTGTCCAAGCAACTTGCCATGCATGTTTTAAGAATATGGGAGGAAACCGAATTACCCAGAGGAAACCCACGCAGGAAGGCCGGAGCCAGAATCGTACCTACGACCTCAATATTGTGAGGCCATCCTGCTAACCAGTTGGGCCACCGTGCCGCTTGGACTAAAACCTTTGTGAATAAATTGACGAAAACTAGGGTAAAACTTTTTTTGCGTTTCCATCGATTAAAACTGGACTAAAACCCTTTTTTTAGTTTTCGTTGACTAAAACTGGACTAAAACTATAACGAATTGGGATGACTAAATGTGATGTAAACAAATCAGCACTTTGTCCAAATGACTTGGACAAAATCTAAAATGCCTGCCAAAAACAACACTGGTCACAACACGCGTCTACAGAAGATTAATTGGCATGGGCGAAATTAATTAGTTTTATTTCATTCATGAGCTTATGTTTTGTTTTGGGTGGCTAAGGCTTAAAATGTGTAAAAATCTAATCCAACCTCAAATATAATTAATTCAATAAATTTATGATGCTACTAAAACATCGAAGCAGCCTCCTCCAGGCTTTACAGACTCAGAAATGGAGGTATGCGTATCGTGTACTCATCCTGTCGTGTCTCGAGATGTTAAAATTGCAGTTAGATAGACGTGTGCTGATTAGACAAGACTTCTAATATATCTGGTGTCACAGGATATTTGTCAGTGAATGTGTATGTCTGGTTTGAGGCTCACTCAGCTTTTTCTTGTGTTGTGGGGTCCAGTTGAGTTGAATTGCGTGTCAGGTATGTTGGCCATCTGACACCCAACTGTCAGGTTTGTGTTTGTGGGGACCCCGTAGAGCCATTTTTATTGTTGACATAAATCATAGCTAATCATCTTTTCCTTCATTATCATATGAAATACAGTTAGGAGTTGTATGTGCCTTTACTATGTTATAATCTTAGAACCTACCAGCCACTACAGGTGTCCGACAAGAAGACTTTTGGCTGTCCTGTGCTCCATTGCGCCCCTGGTGGCGTTCAAAAGACAACCTGTGACTGAAATATCAGTCACAACATATCTCTACTGAAGATTAATTGTCATGCGCTAAAGTAATTGGTTTTGTTTCATTCGTGAACTTGTTAGTTTTTGTTTTGGGTGGCCAAAGCCTAAAATGTGTAAAATTCTGATCCATTTTCTTTTTTTAATTCATTAAATTAATATTCAACTTGTTCATTAGGATGGAGGACAACCGACAATGACTGAATCGGCTGAGGTTGATGCCACCAGAACATCGAAGCAGCCTTCTCAAGTTTTGACAGACTCTGAAAAGGAGGTATGCGTATCATGTGGTCATCCTGTCGTGTCTTGAGATGTTAAAATTACAGTTAGATAGACCTGTGCTGGTTGGACAAGTTTTCTAATATATCTGGACATAAATCGTAGCTAATAATATTTTCCCTCATCATCATATGATATACAGTTATGCCTAGTATATGTCTTTACTATGTTACAATCTAAGAACCTACCAGCCACTACAGTTCTCTCATTGGGAGACTTAAGCTTTCGTCAGGTTGTCGACTGCTGCATTGCCCTCTTATTGGCTTTAAGTACACAACCTGTAACTGAATTATCTGTCAGAACAGAACCTATGTGTCTACAGCAGGTGATTTGGCATGTGGATTCTTCAGATTTTTAGAAAATAGGTAAAATTGTGATCAAAAGTTTAAAATGTCTAAAATTCTGGTATAGTTTGCAATAGTATATCTATTAAATCATTTCAAAACTTCTTAACAAGGATGGAGAACATTGGCTGTGACCGAATTGGTTGAGGTTTAGATTACCAGGACCATTGAGCAGCCTCCTCGGGATCTACAAATTTAGGAATGAAGATATGCATCCCATGTTACAATCCTGTTATGGCCCGAGGTTTTGAAGTTGCAGTTACATATTGGGCTGGGCGATATGGCTGATAAGTACATAGCGATATAAGTATTTCATATGGGTCCATCGATACACATTGAATTCTTTTTTTATATTATTTTATTTATTATCGTTTTTATTTTCCAATATTTTCACTGCCCTGTTAAAAAAACATTTAATGTAGTTTTCCTCCCGGGAGCTTTTTGTTACGGTCAATTAATTTTGTTATTACATTATTTTGTCATATCATTCATCAATATTTTAGTTTTTTTTTTTTTTTCAAATAGAATTAAGACCTTTTTCTGTGCAGATTCCTCTGGGGATTAAGTATTTAATGGGTTCTCAATTTTCTCTTGGACTCTGATGCAACCCAGTCTCCTCCCTTGGACAAAAAATATGGGCTGAATCTTCCTTGGAATAACGACACAGATTCTGACGAATCATTGTCAAATCCTGCCCCTGAACTTTGCGCCTCAGACCCAGACCATATTACTATCCCAAGGCTCAGGAGGACCAAAAGTATACAGGTAAACAACCCATATAGATTTCAGGGAATCTTACAAGCAAATTGCATATATTTTATTGGTCTCCTGCCTTCTATCCTTTATATTTCGTTGGTGTTGTTTTTTAGATTAAAAAAACAGGCTGACTTTGGAATGGATAAGCATTATTACTCCAACTCAGATGACAGTGGAGATGAATATATTCCGGATACAAGTGAGGCCTCTGATTCAGACGGAAGTGAATCTTTGAAAATTGTGGACCCTCTCTTGAAGTCTAAGAATGCCTTCAGAGATTTTTCTCCCACACCACGAATCTCAAAAGCCACCTCAACGCAGGTTGTTAATCAAGGGCGTTCACCCGTTCGGAGGAGTAGCAGCACTGGTGTGATTCTTGAATTCTATGGCTCTTCAAATATTTGTGCAGTTTAACACAAATCATCCAAAATAGAATTCAAGCACATCTGTGACAGAAATTCAAATTCAGAAGTCAAAGAGAGAGAACAAAAAAAAAAATCTAATGCTGCGCTTCTTCCGAAGACATATACTGTAAACATTAAATGTATGTTAGGACAATCTTGAAAAAAGTATTAGAACACCCTTTACTTTTATTTCTTGTTAATTTTATTAACCAAAATATGTCCATTTTTATTACAGATTAATGAATACAAAATTAAAACTCTAATCAGCTACTTTTTAATCGTTATATTTGTATAAACAAATGTTATACATCTGTGTGTTAACTTATACAAGAAATGACGGAAAAGCAAGGGTGGTTTAGTATTTTTTTATCGTATATAGTCTGTATAATATCTTTAACCTATGCTGATGCTGTTTAATACTGATTTAAATAATAATAATAATGTCATAATCTGTTGGTTTTACATGAACAAAACCTTTCAAGCACTTTTTAAAATTCTAAATACTACCTCTTGTCAGTAAGTTGGTTCACAGCACTGCCTTGGAGTGAAAGTGTGTAGTGCTGAGACAGTCGGTATGTGCTGAGTCGTCTGACGTTTGTGTGACTGGTACCCAGGAAGGTAGCAAAACCAGGCAGTGTGTATGTCGTACCCAGGAAGGCAGAGAAACCAAGCAATATGTATGTGGTACCCACGAAGGCAGAGAAACTAAGCAGTGTGTATGTGGTACCCGGGAAGGTAGCAAAACCAGGGAGTGTGCATAGATACAGACCCCAAAAGTGATTAAAACCAAATAAAGTCCCCAGAAGATCATCTGTAGTCAGGTGAAGGACCCTGTACTTTGTTCAACTCATTTACTCCCTTAGACGTACAAAGACGTCTTTTAATGCAATGGCGCCCTCTACCAAAGACGTATAAGTACGTTTCCTGTCTTTTTTACGTCATAGTGTACATAAGGGTCTGATGCAACCTCTGACTGAGAATCAGCCTTGTCCGCATTGTGAATCATGTAAAAATCACCCAGCAGGGGGCAGAGGTGCAAAAGATCCGCCTTGAATCTGCGCCAGAGGTACAAATGGGGGGCGGGATCCTGGGGTAGACTTATAAGTGTGGAGAGCAGCGTGGGTAGCAGCAGCATCGGCAGCACTAGCAGCAGTCGCATTAGTAGCGTTAGCAATGAAATCCTCCAAGCAAATGACGATCGAGGAATGCGTTTTTGTAAAAAAAAGCTTCCTAAAAGCATCAAGGCGATGGAGACGCTTTGGTTGAGAGGATGACGCTTCGTCGTCGTCACAACAAACAGGCGTCTAAAGAGGGTGCGCGTGCCTTGCGGCCTGCATCGCCTGCCTTCGGACAATAGCCAAAGCAGCTGAGAGTCCTCACCAGATCCCCCCGAACGAGGAGGTAAGCGCTCGCAAGTTACCATTGAACATGTGGTTTTACCCCTCATGCTTTTATTGTACATATCATGCATCTTGCGGGCAGAAAATGTCGCATAAATGTGCAGTTAGACGCGAGCGTATCTCCTCCCCGACGAGGAAACAACAATACTGAATGGTGTGGTAATCATGCATACTTTCTAAAATTCACAGATTGTGCATCCCGCGGCAAGAAAGTTCCTCCTCGTCTTGTTGGTGTAAAGAAAGGTAAATTATAATATGAAACTTCACACGCCAGCAATAAAATGCAGCAATAAATATATATTTCCAATTGTTTATATTTCTGTAATTTACAGGTTGTGCATCAGGAAGCAGTGGTTCCGGATGGCGTCACACTGGATGGCAACCGAGGAAAATCGACTTTACAGCAACCCCTGGACCACTGAATGCCGCTGCCCATTTGGAGTCTGAGGAGCCAGCTGATTTCCTGCAGCTGTTTCTCACGGATGAGCTTCTGCAGCACATCGCGGATGCCAGCAATCACTTCCCAGACAATTATTTTCACACAAACCCCAGTGGACAAACACAAGCTCGCCTATTTTCCACGGACCAGCAAAGCCAGACCACAACGAAAGTGTCGGGTCTGTTTGCGCAAAGGCAAACGGAGTGAAACAAGAATGTGGTGTGAACTATGTTGTGTGCCCTTGCATCAAGGCAACTGTTTTATTTTATATCACACAAAAAAAAAGTATGTATGACACTGATGTATTTCATTTTTGTACATAGTTCAACAGTTCAGTCGTTTAGTGTTATGTGCAAATAAATTTATTTTATCAAAAACATATTTTTTGTGCTTTTTTTTGTTATTTTATAGAAGGCATGCATTATTTAGATGTTAGAGGTGTCATAAAAGCCATAAATAATAGTGTCAAAGTTCAAATTATGGTCAAAATGCATCAGTTTACAAAAAGCTCATTTTCTCAGTTTTTTCCCCAGGGATTGGAGTTTTCATGAAATTTAGCTATTTTCAAATGCCGATTGTTCAAGAATGGAAAAAGATAGGAACAAACATTTTTTTTCTGTTGAAAGAAGAGAGTCTCATCTTTCTTCGGGTGTGCTCCATGTCTATATAGCATTAGAATACAATATTCTGTGGGCCTTGCAATATTAGTCAAAACCCAGGAAAACTCTGGGATTGAGTGGGTTGCTCCAGTGAAAATGGCTGGTATTTAATGAGTTAAGACTGGTTAGGACATCCGGCTCGCAGTCCCAAGGTGCAGGGTTCGATCCCGGGACCCAGCTTTCCTGTGTGGAGGTTGCATTTGTGAGTGAGTTTGAGCGCAGATGGTTGTTCGTCTTTGCGTGCCCTGCGATTGGCTGGCAACCACTTCAGGGTGTGCCCCGCCTACTGCCCGTTGACAGCTGGGTAGGCTCCAGCACGCTATCCTTGTGAGAATAAGCGGATTGGATATTGCATGTATGTGTTTATGCCCTAGGCCAGGCGAGGGCAAACTACGGCCCGGGGGCCACATGCGGCCCGTTAAAAGTTTTAATCCGGGCCGCCGAACTTGAAAAAAATTTAATGAATAAACCTTGTTAATGTTTTATTTTCTAAACACTGTGGTTTTCAAAGACAAATATTATTGTTGGAATGCTTTTATTCACTTTCATATAAAATTAAATGTATTTTTTTTCTCAGATGAGGTGAGGTTTCCAAAACACTCCATCCATCTGCTCCTGGTCCGGCCCCTCTGTCATATTTTAGAACCCATTGTGGTCCTCCAATCAAAAAGTTTGCCCGCCCCTGCCCTAGGCTTTGTGTCTTTGCTTGGTTGACTGTGTAATGAGTGTATGAATGCATTTCTTTCTACCAGACACCTTGGACTTCCCATGGCAGATTAATAATCTATTTTATCTATCCATCAGGGTCACGAATGTCATTTGATGAGTAGAGAATTTAGAGTCTCCAATTAACCTAATATACATGGATTTGCGCATGGAAACCTGAGAAAAAGCCCTTAGTCCTACTTTTCCATCTGAACCACTTTATCCTCACGAGGGTCACAGCCGTGACATCCCAGCTGACTTCAGAAAGTAAGTGGGCGACGACTCATGATCTCTTGGTTGAATAATATTGTTAGGGGCTCAAAATGGCCCTCTACAATAAAATGGCAGAAGAATATTACATACTCTCTGGCAGAAGAATATTGCGTTTTTTTGTTTTGTCCAATTAACTTAAATAAAACTTGGGAAAATTTAATGATTACATGTAAACCAGCTGGTCTTCCCCATACCAAGCCCTGGCTAAAACTGACTGAAAAATGCATGATGTGTGCCTTTTAAACTCCTCGGCCCATCCACTATGCCAGGGATGGGCAAACTTTTTGATTGGGAGGGGGGGGGGCACAATGAGTCCTAAAATACATTTAATTTTAAACGAAAGTGAACAAAAGCATTACAACAATATATATGTCTTTGAAAAACCACAGTATTTAGAAAATAAACCATTAACAAGGCTTATTCATTTAATTTTTTTCAAGTTTGGGGGGCTGGATTGAAACGTTTAACGGGCCACAAGTGGCCCCCGGGCCGTAGTTTGCCCAAGTGCCCTAAGCCAATTGATTCTAAAAAATAACAGTTTTCTTCATCAAAACAACATTTTATGATCAACATAAATGTTAGTGAGTACATAAAGGTATACTCATTCGATCTATCATAACCCCATGCACTTAGACTGTACAAAAAAAAGAAAATTTTTATTTTAAAACCTAGTATTTCGCCATGACGTCACACGCTAGCGTCAAGTGCTTGGCGCTAAAAACCCGGAAGTAACAGCGGCGCTCGGTTTGAAAGTGGAGAGTTGTGCATGGTAGGCGAGTTCGGGAGAAATGTTTGTTGAACACGAGGACTGTGGCGTAGAAGATGGTTTAACAGCGATCTAGTGCGCACCCAACCGTGATGGCTGACCAACGAAATAAATGTGGACCGACGGAGTGGACTGACAGGACGTGGAAAACAGGTGTGTGGCATGTGTGCGTGTGCACGAATGTGGTAGCGCGTTCACTATGGTGGCAGCGATCGCAAAGCAGCAGCACCACTCCTTGACAAAAGTATTGTACTTTCTCTGATGTTTTGGGTTTGCTCTGCTTTGGGGTTTGTAGTTCTGGCCACGCAAAAGTAACAAAGCAAGTTCTTGGATGTCTGCTTTTTTCTTGAACTGTTAATTGGTTAACATCGTGGCTCTTATTTTTATCTAATGTATGGAGTTTGGTGGCTATCTATATGCACAACTATATTAGTTGCACTTGAAATTGCATACAGAAAATTAGTATAAATAGGTTACGCTATAAAGTATAACAATATTAACAATCGTTATTGTTGTTACTGTTTATTTATTTTATTTTGCAATAACTGTGCTCCAAGCTTAGCTGTTGTGCCAGCTGCCAAGTAAAAATATGTAATCTCACTCAATAATAGGAATAAATACTTAACTAACATCTCAATTTTTCGGGTTGGGCTGTGGGGGAGGGGAGGGTGGCTGCCTGACATAAAGCAGACTGTCCTGCACATGCGCAGACCAGCCGAGTGTGTGAAGTGTGCGTAAGTGCAGTACCGGGACCGACCACTAGACAGCGATCCTGAGTAATTTTTCCGCACACACATTTCTAGCACACTCGTCTTGTTTTTGTGACCTTCCTGGGAAGCCCTGAAACTTTGACAGGACCTCCCCCTGAGCTTCTTATCACTGAATTCAATGCTCTTTTTTGTGGGGCCCAGATTTTTGGTCCCCACAAAAATTTTGGTCCCCTACAGTGGGTGTGCTGTCCGATGTTGGTCCCCAACATGTAGCTTATACAAACACACACACACACCCCTACTTGTTTTTGTGACATTGTTGGGCCACCTGAGCAAAACTCACATTGTGGGAACCACCCTTTCTAGTGGTTGTACAGCTCTGAAAAAAATCAGGCAGTGTCCAGGAATTTAGTTAAACACAAAAACCACTTCAAATTACCAATTAATGACCTGGAGGTCAAATGAGTGACTCAAGTGCATGTAATTCAGTCACTGTAGCCCAAAGATTCTCTGGGCCAGTGGATGAACCATTATTCGTCTTGGACAGCATTGAAGCAGGCCGTAGCCTGGTTTCTAAAGCTGAAAGACTTACTGACAGAGTAAAGGAAAATAGAAAGGAGTTAATCACATTAGGTGAAGAAGGCAAGATGAATTTATTCAAGAGAACTGTCAAAGGAAAGTATTTGACCTGCGACGACTTGGATAAAGCAGAAAGAGAACTTGTGAAATACTGTCAAAGGCGAAGTTTCAAAAAAGATTTAGCCATATTTGAAAAACAAAAAAGGGTGAAGAAAAGTAGCCCACTTTACAAGTTCAATATAGTACTTCAAGATGGTGTCATGAGGGTTGGTGGACAGTTGAGCCACGCAGCCATGCCTGAAACAGCAAAACAGCAAGCCATCTTGCCAAGGATTCACATAACACAAAGCTAGTCCTGAGATACATTCATGAGATTACAGCTCACGCTGGAAGGAACCACATGATGGCTAATCTGCATCAACAGTTTTGGATACCTCGAGCTGCTAGAGTCATCAGAAGAGTGCTACCTGACGATCCGCCTTTCAAGAGAATTGGCGTTGATTATTTTGGTCCATTCTAAGTAAGTAGGGTTAGAGGACAAGTAAAGAGATACGGCGTGATTTTTACATGTCTCGCTGTACGAGCCGTACATCTGGAAATTGCATCTTCACGTGACACAGATGCTTGTCTCAACGCAATCCGAAGATTTCTTGTCAGAAGAGGACAAGTGAGAGAGATGTATTCTGATAACGGAACCAACTTTAGATCAGCTGACAGTGAAATGAAGAAATCAATCAAAGAATGGAACACTAAGTAAATCGAGAAACACTTGCTGCAAAAAGGTATTCAGTGGCATAGCAATCCCCCAGCAGGTTCCCACCACGGAGGAAGCTGTGAGCGACTTATTTGGTCTGTGAGAAAAATCCTGAATGTCACTGTAAAAGAACAAATTTCGGGTGAAGAAAGTCAATATACCTTGCTTGGTGAGGCTGAAGCAGTTATAAACAGCAGGCCTATCACAAGGACATCTTCCGACCTCAACGACTTGGAAGCACTCACACCCAACACTCTGTTGTGGCTGAAGGTCAAACCTGAGTTACCTCCTGGAGTCTTCTGTAAAGACGACCAATACGCCCCAATACGTACCTCTGGGAATGAGCTGGTCAGCTCTTTAAAGAGTATTATGTAAGTTGAAATACATTAATCCATTTTTCTTTTTTGGACCATCTTTAACTGTGTAGTGTGTAATGTCTAAAATACAAAATGATCAGATTTTAGGGTGCAGTTGACGACTGTGGCACAGGTCCTCGCTCTACAAGTGCTAATAGTCTTCGGCAAAGAGAAAAATCTGCCATAAGGTACAGAAAACATTGGCATCAGAGTAAATGGATGCATGTTTTTGCAATGTGCGAGGAAACTGGCGAACTCAGAGAAAACTACGCAGGCTTGGGAGAACATGCAAACTCTACACAGGAAGGCCGGAGCCGGAATCGATCCCACAACCTCTGCATTGTGAGACCATCGTGCTCACAAGTCGCCCACCGTGGCGGCCGTCCATTATGAATGCCATCCCACCATCCATTATCTGTACGGCTTCTCCTCACAAGGGTTGCGGGGGGTGCTGGAGCCTATCCCAGCTATCTTGGGGCAGTAGGTGGGGTACACCCTAAACTGGTTGCCAGCCAATCGCAGGTCACACAAAGACAAACAACCATCCGCGCTCACACTCACACCAATTTAGGGTGTCCAAACAACCTGCCATGCATGTGTTTGGAATGTGGGAGGAAACCGGAGAACCCACGCAGGCGTGTGGGAAACATGCAAACTCCAAACAGGAAAGCCGGAATCAATCCCGCGACCTCTGCATTGTGAGACCATCGTGCTAACAAGTCGCCCACCATGCATCCCTGCTAAATAAATGATTAATTTTTACATTTTAGTATTTGTAAGCGATCTTGTGTTCATGACAGCATTTTCAACAGTGTGGGTGTTTGTATGAAAGCATTTCACTCGTGTATGGGCATGAGCATGTTTCAGTTGTATTTATGAATAACAATAATTTCACAATTGTGCCTGAGCGCCTTTCACTGGTGTGTATGAGAATGTTTCACCTATGTGTATGAGCGCATTTGACGAGTGTATGAGCAACAACTATTTCACTAGTGTGTATGAGAGCGTTTCACTCGTATGTATGATAGCGTTTCATAAGTATGCATGAGCAACAACAATTTCACTGGTGTGTAAGAGTGCATTTCAGAAGTGTGAAGCGATTCCTGACTTTTGTCCCCAACGGCACCTCATACTCCCCATCTCCCGCTCACTTCTCCTGACCCCATGAGCCATCCCCGTTGCTACTACATGGAGATTTGATGTGTTTTTTTGTTTTTTTTTGTTATTAGCTTCTTCAACATCTCTTCTGATTCTCATCTCTTCTCTGGCGCTCGTCTCCGCCTGTCTGATTTGAAGTCGACCTCAGAATTTGCACTATTTTGACATGACTTCTGTGGTAATCACTACTGACATATTGTGTCATTTGCTCAATAATACATTAAAATTATAATAAATAATAAAAATGGGTCCGGTGCCGAGCTCTGGCTTCATATCTTTAAAAGTGGTCTTCTCAAATCTGTTACTAATGGCCTCTAAATCGGTTGTGGTAGAGAAGGGGCAAATTAGACCTTATGGCATCTTAATTTGGTCAAGTCTTGTACCCATTTTCAAGGCCAGCGACTATTGCTTTAGCTATATACAAGAAAAGGATTACTCTGAATATACACAACAACAAATCCCAGATGTCCATCCCAAATGTTGTTTCAAAATAATCCAGTTCAGATGATAAACAAATGTATTGGTATGTTGAGGTCATTATTTCAAATCAAAATATACACTTCTTTTTCAGACAATGGGGAGGATCGAAGAAGTGGAAAAGTTGCAGGAGTAACTTCAAAACAATGCAAAGAGACAGAATCTGGAAGAATGTCAAGTTTGTCCATGTTTATATTTCTGGAATTTAGTGGGCGTGCATCTCGAAATGTTTGGGGATGGTTCGGGCTGCCAGACAAGACTTTCACTGCGAGCGCTGGACCACTGGATGCTGCGGCAAACAGCGGACTTCTTGCAGCTATTTATTACCAACAAGCTACTCCTGCACATCAATGATGCGGATGGCACAGACTGCTTTGCAGACAATTATTTTGAGGCAAAACCAAGAGGTCTGTAAGCACTCTGAAAACAAAGTAAAATATTTGACACCCACGGCAAAGAAAGCCATGCTACAGCATAGGGCTGGGCGATAAACCGAAAATTTACCGTTACCGAAATTTATTACAATGACCGAAATCATTTTGCCCATGTCGGTAAATTCGATGAATAAAAAAAGAAAAGCCTTTTGTCTGCGGCAATGTTCATGCCCCTTTAAGACCGCTACAGCGCCTCTAGTCATGTGACTCCACCCGTCTGTCGCTCTCGTTGCTGGCGATTCAAATCCAGAAGCTTTCTCACCACCCACAACACAACCATGCTGTGCTGAAAGTTCAAAGTGAGAAGCAAGGTTCGACAAGTGACAACAGCCCATGAACGGAGGCGACACCATACGAGAGAACGTCTCAGAGGTGGACGCGATAGCCTAGCACATAGCTAAAGATAAAGCTCGTCTAGTTACGTGGCGCGCACAGGATTTAAACGCTTCATGAAAGCCGTATTTCCCGATATGGACTACATCGGGCCGGGAGCTTAGACATGTCAAGCATTTTGCATCTACATCCGACTTGTGGTCGGGTCGCAACATGGATCCCTGATTGAGCCTAACTGTGCATTCCATAGATGACAAGTGGCGACTGCGCAGCAGAGTACTCGAGACGGCACATTTTCCCCGATAATACCCACTTGTTTATTTGGCTTGCATTGACATTTTCTTTCATTTTATTTCGCGTTTTTTTATTTGCCATTATTTACATCATGAGAGCATCTTGGCGCAATCTATTTGCAGAAAAAGATTTCGCAAGAGGTACCCTTTTTCTTTGTGACATTGTTCAAGTCATGCAAAGCAAGCTCAGGGTTCGCGGTTAACCGCTTCCCGATTGCCCGGGGCAAGTGAAATTTGGCCACGGGCAAGGTAAAATTATGGGCAACTTGCCCGACCGGGCAAGCATTTTTTAAAGCAGCCAAATATCTTTAATTTTGACGAAAACGGTGGTGTGATCTGTTTGTGTGCACTGTATGGTGATGGTTTAACCCAGACAACCCCTTATGTTTTGGTATGGTCCATTGGCCTTATCGGGGGTAATGGGCGGGCGCTACGGGGATCAGTTAGTTCAGTGAATGTCGAGTTAAAGTGGACGTCAATAAATCCCGCAGTATTGGAACTCGCTGTCGTAGCATCCTCATTTGAAGTTTGAAAAACACAACAAAAACCTACGATATTTTGGCCGAAAATTGACAGCCGGAAGTTTTCTTACCTTCTGCGCATGTTTACGAGTGGCGACGAGTTCGTTCAAATCCGAACATTTCGGATTCCTCTGACATGACTAAAATAGCTCGAATATTTTTAAGTAGACAATTCAGTTGTGAGTAAGGAAGGGAGTAATATTTGATTATTGGCTGTTAATTCATTAGCTCCATGATGTGACCTGACATAGTGTCAGTGACTGTGTTCTGTTTATGCTATGAAACTTATGGAGGCAGCACCACAGGCACTGGTCTTAAAGGAATACACAAATTTGCCACACTCATAATTTACTCATGTGATTCCTCAATTAATACGCTCTCCTGGACTTAAAATTGATCATCTGGATTGCTGTAATATCATTTTCCCAATTTAACATGCAGATTTGTTAATTATTAAAACTACAATTAACATTTTCAATAACTGCACAGGATGATACATTTGCTCTTGTGAGTAGGGTTTCATGGTTGATGATGAAAACAAGATTAATTTATGCTTATCAGATTATATGTTTATTTACATTTGTGGCGCACATTTTACAACCATAAACATTTTATTCTTAGAGAAAAAAAATTGTCACTTGCCCAAGTCGGGCAAGTAATTTGGCCACTCGGGCAAGGCAAATTTTAGTGGCACTTGCCCTATGGGCAAGCAGTTTTTAAAGTTAACCGCGAACCCTGCAAGCTATTTGGAATGTTCATACAAATGATTTTTGTACTTTTATTTTTCATTGAAAGTAAAGTGTACCAGTTGGTCAATAAAAAAAACAGTCAATATGCAATTCCTGCATTTATTTTGATTTTAGTCCACGTGGGAATTTATTGTGCATTTATCGTTATCGAGGTAAAATTGCTCGATTTCTCGCGATATTGATTTGAGGTCATATCGCCCAGCCCTTCTACAGCATGTATACAGTGTGAGACGTGTTGTGTTCACTTGCTCCAAGGCAATTGTTTTTAAGTGTATACCACATACCCAACGAATTGTGTAATTTGTATGGCGGGGTGTACACATGCGTTGCAAAAACACATGCACACACTGTCACTCACGCACTTCCGTATATAGTTTATTTCAGCACCTTTTGTCATGCTGTTTTTATTTTATAGAAGGAAAGCATTATTTTGATGTCTGAGCTGTCACGAAAGAAAAAATAGAACTGTTGAAGTCAAGTCAAGCTTGTGCTTGAAATGTTTGTTCTTAGTTTCTCAGTTTTTCGTGAGCAATAGGAATTCAGTTATATTCAAACGCTGTCAGGTAAAGGCTCCATATTTTTATAGCATTATAGCACACTATTCTGTGGGCGCTAGAATTGAAGGGTTTGCGTTAGTAAAAATAGGTGGGATTAAATGAGCTGAAGTGTATCTCTTGAGTGCTCCTTAAATATTTGCCTGTGTTGGTATATTTTATTTTGGTCGTGTCATGTTTATTCTTACGCTGAAAGAGACATGAGGTGTTCGAAAAAAATAAATGATTTTTTTTTTCCCGGTCAAAACTACCAATGGTGTCTGTTTTTTTTCCCTCCGTGAAATGTACGAGTTATCACTTTGACGCACATGATGTCACGTGGCTGGAGGACTGGAAACTTGCACGAACAACATTTACGTTGAAATGTAACAATGACACATATATCGACATCTAACAAACATGCATGGGCATCTAACATTGACACTTACATTGACGTCTATAACATAAACCATTACAATCACATCTAACAAACACGGACATCTAACAGACACATCGACATCCATCATAAACATTTACATAGACATCGACATCTAACCAACCTCTACATAGACATCTTACACACATCGACATCTAACAAACATTTACATAGACATCTAACATAAACACATCTAATATAGACACATAGATTGACATCTAACATCGACACATTGAGATCTAACATAGACATACATTGACATCTAACATAAGACTGTTACATCGACAACTAACATCGACACAAGGCTTTGTCAAATGACACGTCATGACGACATATACAGAGACACAAGGCACAACAGCATATTTTTGGTACAAATTGAACCCGATATGTTAGCTACCTCGTTCGACTTAAAGGGTTAGCGAACTTGTTATGGTGGTTGAGGCGTGGTGGCTACCCAGCTCGTGTAGTGTATATTAAACTTAAGTTAATAATTTATGACCAGTAAACACGGATGTTGTAACGCAAAACAATGTTCAAATGTTAGTTTTTTTTCAACACATTTCATGAGAAAAAGCTCTACTTGTCTGTGAGAAATGTATGTTGTAGACCCATTATATAACACAATATTACACAATTTTACATTGGAATTTCATTTAATAAAACATTGACAATTATCTTTACAAACACTGTGTATGATTCATCTTTTCATTTGTTGTTCAATGAGCAAAACAGTGGCGATCAAAACAGTGCAAATTAAATGACATTTTATAGGTATCTGGTTGCAATACAGTGAACCCTCGCTACTTCGCGGTTCACCTTTCGCGGGTTCAGTGCTTCGCGGGTCTAAAAAATATTCGGGGGCATTGTAGTTTTGCCGAGCGGCACGACGGGGCGCTGGAGTGGTTAGACGGCCGGCGTCCGCCGAAGAAGAACGTGGGCGAAGAGGAGAGTGGACAAAGAAGAGCACGTTCCCCCGGGCACGATTTGGGGCGACGTTTCGCGCGGTTCGGACCGTACCAGAGCTCCGGCCAGCGTGCGTGGCAGTTAAGCCGAAGAGGAACAACTTCCGCCCGGGCACTAGCGGGGCGACATTTCGCTCCGTTCGGGACCGTGCGAGAGCTCCGGAGGAGACCGGCCGGCGTGCGTGGTTGTTAAGCCGAAGAGGAACACCTTCCGCCCGGGCATGAGCGGAGCGCGAGGCTGTCAGTTATGAATGAATAAATGAATAAATAAATGAAGAATGCCAGGGCACACCGGACGGCGTACCAGCAGGTAAAAGTCGAAGTAATTAAATAAATACAAAAAGAAGTAATTGAATAAATACAAAAATAATGGCTGGGGAATAAAAAAATGTTTTAATAATTTTTTTTTTTTGTTATAACATGAATTTCACCCTCTCTCTCTCTACCCGTATATATATATATATATATATATATATATTATTATTTTATTTATTGATTTTTTTTAAGCATTTTTGAAGGTGCGCCGCTACTTCGCACTTTTTTTTTAAAGCATTTTTGAAGGTGCGCCGCTACTTCGCACTTTTTTTTTTTTAAGCATTTTTGAAGGTGCGCCGCTACTTCGCGGATTTTCAGTTTTCGCGGGTGGTCTCGGTCCCCATTAACCGCGATAACCGAGGGTTCACTGTAGTAAGTTACATTCTAATTTACATTGACAGGTAATGGAAATGACTACTGGTAACCTCAATTGAACTGTATTTCAGTCAGAATGCCTCAAACATCATAAAAAAATAAAACGTTGAGTATTATTTCTCCTTCAAAATGTCAGAAGAAATACTCTATAATGGCCTGACGACATTAACATAGCTTATAGTATATAGCAGGGGTGGGAAAACTTTTTTATTGGCGGGCCACAATGGGTTCTAAAATTTGACAGAGGGGCTGGACCAGGAGCAGATGGATGGAGTGTTTTGGTAACCTCATCTCATCTGAGAAAAAAAATACATTTAATTTTAAATGAAAGTGAACAAAAGCTTGTCTTTGAAAAACCACACTATTTTGAAAATAAAACATTAACAAGGTTTTTTTTTTTTTTTTTCAAATTCGGCGGGCCGGATTAAAACGTTTAACGGGCCGCATGTGGCCCCCGGGCCGTAGTTTTCTCACGTCGGTATATAGCATAGCGGCATAGGTTCCCTCGTCAACATCAAGTGAGTTACCCTCTTACCAAGACCAAAATACGGGGCTCTCCATCTCCCGGTCACTTCTCCAGACCCCAACAGTCACCCTCGTTCGAGAACTTGGAGATTCGATGTTTATTTTTTTTCCGCTTCTTCAACTTCGTGTCTGATTCTTTTCTCTTCTCTGGCTCCAGGATTCCGCTGTCAATCAGATGACGATTGAGGCGGGACTTCCGGTTCAAAGTCACCCTCAGAGTTTGCAACCATTTGAGATGGCTTCTGTGGTAATAACAACTGTCATAGGTGCAATTTGCTCTATAAAGCATTAAAAAAAAATAATAATAATAAATTACAAAAAATAGTCAAGTACAGCACTCGTCTCATAAACTAGGTAAGAATTTAGCGTTACTAACGTTGCTACACTATAAAGAGTGTTTTACTGACTAGCTAAACCCAGTTTGCTTAAACTGATCGTACACTGGACGAAATCTTACCGTTGTCTTTTTACAAATGGATTATGAAATTGTTGCAGAAATTGTTTTGCTGTGACGGAGGGCAAGTTTTATAAGGTTCGTTCATCGGGAAGGTTTTATATTAGACGAGGATGGTCTTGTTCTTCGGATTTTTTTTTTATTTATAAAAGGCCGAGCATTTGTATTTGCGCTCAGACTGTGTTGCACAGTGCACACGAACCAAAAGCTCTAAAGAAAACACAATACCCGATCCAAACGGAGGGACGTGTTATCTTTATCTTCCACACCGCCTATCTTGTACTGGCTTGCGGGGAGGTGCTGCCGCCTATCCCGTCTGACTTTGGGCGAAATGCGGGAGGGACGACCTGAACAGAGAAATACAAAAAGAAGCAGTACAGCGTCAGTGTAACTCCTTACGGGATAATATCCTCGTCGCATAAACAAGGTAAGAATTTCACGGTATGCATTTTGGTGAACTATAAAGCGTGCTTTACTGACTGGAGCGACGTCGAGTTAGCCTAAATGTATCGTGCATTGGACTAAATCTAGCAAGTTAGAATTATACGATTTGTTCTTCGGGAAGGTTTTATATTAGAGGAGGAATTAAGATCTTGCCCTTCGGACATTTTTTGTGATAAAAGGCCGAGCATTTGCATTTGCGCACAGTATTAGTCCACGAAACAAGAAATACCCATGTACAAATAACTTGCAATTATAATAGTTGGAGCTGTAACAAAGTGTTTTTCATACGGTGTTGTATAAAATAGCAGGAAATTAGAACACAAATTAAAACACGTACAGTAGATACAAGAAGAACAACGACAGTCACATGTTGAGTCGAAAGCTAAAGAATAAAAATGTGTCTTCAAAACGTTTTAAAAGTGGACAGAGAGGGGGCTTGCCTAACATTCAATGGAGAGTCAGGGAATGGACTCCGAGTGCAAGTTTCAGGCCATCTATCTCAAGAAAGAGCTTCTGATGCACCTCAAACGGGTACTGCAAATTTAGTAAGTTCAGCGCATAGTTAATTCCCATGAGCAGGAGACTGGCAACATTTCCACAACCTCATTTTCTTAAGCAACAATGGAAACAGAGGCATGGGATGTGTCTTCTTGTCCCTCACTTGCTTGGAAGACATAGAGTACGTGTGTCAAACTCAAGGCCCGGGGCCAGATCTGGCCCACAACCTAATTTTATGTTGCCCGCAAAGGGCAAATCATCTGCATCAACTTCCTGTTTCTAGCATATTTTCTTCACAACAACACTGAGATATGAGATATTGCCAATTATTTGTTACCAATCCTCCCCTTTTAAAATAAATTGAAAAATTGTTGAACAATTACTTACTAGCTTCTGATTTCAAAACTGGCTTTCCAATCAATTTATATGGGTTCACAGTCCCTCTGAGGGAAACCACAACTACGATGTGGCCCGTCCATAAAAATGAGTTTGACACCCCTGACATAGACCTTCAGTACTTGCTTGGCCTGGTCCTCTTTTGCTTGTTCTCTGCTGACTTCCTGAAAGAGCATATACATCCATGGTTAGGTGCATAATGTCCCAAATTTGTGTTTGCTTTTTATAGTTCTGAATATCGCTGTCTTCAGGCAGTATCCAAGAAGCTCCAGAATCTTCACCTTGCAGGAGACTTCCAATGGCACGTTTTTGCAATCATTAACACTGCATCATCCAAAGAGAGCAAACCATTTTCAACATTTGAGATTGGTCAGTAATATTTACAAGTAACACCCACTCGTGTGGATTGACCAATAGATTAGATCTAGAAAAACATGAAATTACTCAAATTATGACAACATGTTTCAGCCGGACACCAGTGATATGTGACAGTATTTGCAATCTGCATTACATGTTTATAACAGCATATATGAGAATCAAAAAATAAATAAAAAGGGCAATGAAAACGGAAATTAAAATAGAAACCTCAACCTCAAGGATAGGATTTTTGTAGAAATCTCAAAATCGAAACTTTGGACCTTCTGATTTATTTTGTCAATTACCCGAAAGTAACCTTTGCCAAATGCCAACCCTTTAGCCAGAGCAGGTCACATACTGGCAGCAATTAATTTATTTGAATATTGTGACAAATAAAAATGTTTGCTGCACAGTCTATGAGTTAATTGCAGCTTTAAAAACGTAATACTGTTGTAATTTACCTGGTAGTCCGTGATGAGTTCCTCTGCAGACTGTCCGAGGAATTTCATCAAGGAATGGATTATGCCCTCCCTTCCAGCTTCAACGTTTTGCTATTTAAAAAGACACAAGATGATTAAGTGTCTTAAATAAATAAAAGCTCACATATGCATTGCTTACATCCCAAAAAGTGCATCTCAACTTTAAATAAAAAAAATAGCAAGATATCCATAAGCTCTAACAGATCTTTTATTGTTTTATTCTGTTAATGCTTATGATGGACTTATCCAAAATAGTTTGATGCAAATTCTATTTGCAGTAATAAAACACAACCCTCTTACATGACTGAGTGAACTGAGCATAGGTCTTATTTCAGTGCCAGTAACTCGGCCTTTTTTTCCAAGTATCTCCTTCAATTCCAGGGTGTAAAGTTCCATCTTGGTTAGCCAGGTTCTCTCAAATTGAACATATGTAATTTGTTTGAACTCTTTCTTAATCTGAAACATTTTTCCCTCAATTAGAACATTTTCAAAATTAAGAAATCTAAATCACGATTTAAATTTTGATTAATCGTCCAGCACTAGAAGATACAGCAGCAGGTATTACTCCTCCTCTAAAATAATAAAGGCAGTACAATCATCACTTAATTTGACACAGAGTTTGGATTAATTGCTGGACTATGGTCTGATATTTGTCCCACTTGAAACTAAATCTGAATATTGGTTATTTGAATGTGAATATCTTAACTTTGATATTTGAATTGAAACCTGAATGTTTTGAATTGAACAGCTGAATTGAAAAACTGAATTCGAATTACATAAATTGTATATTTTTAATTTGATTCTGAATTTTTCGATCATAATGTTTTTGTTAAGAACTATATCCCAATAAACTTGAATGTAGGACTTTAAAATGCGTTTTTAATTCCTCAAAAAAAAGGTCTCCTCACCAAAAATTCAATACTGCATATGCTCAAATTCAGTTTACTAAGTAAAAATTCAAGACTCAGTGACAGACATACGGGAGCTTTAGGGTGCCTCAAGGATGTGCAATGGATTCCAATCACCTTCCACCTATCACATCAACCCCCCATCCTTCAGCAGATCCACTGGCTTCCAGTCAATCAACAAATCATTTTCAAAATTCTTCTATATATTTTCAAATCTATGGCTGGCGACCAGTTCAGGGTGTAGTGCGCCTTTCGCCCGTAGTCAGCTGGGATAGGCTCCAGCACCCTCCCGTGACCCTGTACCGGATAAGCGGTGTGGATAATGACATGACACATGACTTTCAAATCTCTTCACAACCTCGCCCCTCCCTACCTTTCAGACATCATCCATATTCCCACTCCATCCCGCGCTCTCCGGTCTTCATCCTCCTCACTCCACCCCTTGCCTGCCACCATGGGGGACAGAGCCTTCAGCGATTCGGTTCTCCAGCTCTGGAACTCTCTCCACCTGACCTCTGTAATTGCACCACCCTCCCTGTGTTTAAAACTAAACTCAAAACCAATCTGTTCCGCCTTAATTACTCTCTCCAATTCCAGATATGTCCCTCATCCACTTTATTGTATTTTATCCTGCTTGATTTACGTGTTGGTGTTTCTACCCGTATTTGTGTTTTTACTTTCGTATTTTACTCTGTACAGCGGCCTTGAGTGTCCTGAAAGATGCTTCCAAAAAAAAAAAAAAAAAATATATATATATATATATATATATAAACACACACACACACACACACACACACACCCACACATATATATGTTGTTTGTTTTTTTTTCATGGTGGAAAAAAATTTAATCTAAATAACTCTAATGAATTTGTCTTTTATCATGGTGGTCTGTAGGATGAATTGGATCAAGAGCCTGCCAAGTACACCATGGTGGTGTTTGTTGTCCGGGAGGAAGAGGATCTTCAGCCACCACATTACATCGGGGCAGTTATTGTAGGTGTGAAGGTTCTTTGTCAGTTGCCATCTCTTGCACATAGATGTGTGATGCTGTTTGGCCTCATCTCTCCACTAAACCTGTCTTACCTAAGTAAGTTAAAACACGCTTTTGATGCACCACAAAAAAATACTCATGGAGATAGAACCAAACAAATTGACACGAATAGTGTGCGGTTTGAGTGTCAAACTAAATATTTGATAGCCCAAAAAAAAAACATTTCAGAAAGTCCTTTTTAACCGTTTGTAGGTTGTATTCAGAGAAAAAAACTACAGCATTTTTCTAAAACAAAATTACATCAATTTAATGTCTTTATTCCAAAGTAACAAATATATATATATATATATATATATATATATATATATATATATATATATATGTGTATATATATGTGTATATATATATATATATATACACAGACCAGTTGTCCTTTCATTTTACCATGAAGAGTCCTGAGACCTCTATGGCCCTGGTTAGACGACCACCCACCGCTGTGTTGTTGGGAATAAATGTGCAACATTGTTCACCGAACATAGCACAAACACCACCTCTCTCATCCAACAATACATCAACAGTCATCCTGTTTCGGAATGCCATTAGAGATTGGTTGATAGCCGTTCATGCACAGTTTCAAACCCACTTTGCGTCCAATTACCTAATTTTTGCACGTTGTGATGATGCAGTTGACCTGTCTGCGTTCTTTGTTCTTCGTTCGAGGACTCAAATCCTGTTACTTGATCTGTTAATTTACACTTACTTACTTACTTACACTAAGGAGAACACCGATGGCTTCCATGTATGTTGAATCATTTTTTTTTTTTTTTTTGCCGTGATACTCTGCTTTCTCTTTTTTAACGTCACCGATGTCCTGTCATGACATTGGACAGTTCACACAGTTTATTAACAAACAATATAAAACATACCATTTACGATCAATCAATTACATTTTGTGAAATGGCACTCTCCAGAAACTACCAATAATCTATAAGCAGGGCCTAGTTATGAAAAACACATACAGATATGCACTAAGTCTCAAAACCTTTTACATTTTTGGGTGATTTATCAAATGATCTATCATATCCACACCACCACCAGATTTCCCCTCTTGATAGTGGATTGAAGTTTATTTCAACCACTATCAAAACCAGACACAGTGGTGGTGAAAAGATTCCTAACCGCTTAGCTCTGTCAGCAACATTAATGCTATTTAAATTTTCAAGAGCAACTATCATAGAAAACATGTTCATCTACATCAACTCTAGTCACAGGATACACGCTGACCCAATCCATACATGTATTATCAAGATAAGCATTAATATAATATCAATAATACAATTTCATTTGCTTATTTTGGATATCTCGTTGTCCAATTGCTATCTTTTCACGAAAGTACAGACTTTCTCCTGTAACTTTGTTCTGTGGACCAATAGTTGCCCACTTGAGTATTACTCATGGTTCCAACTCAAATCTATCAACATGTCGTCCAAGCTCCACAAATATGTCCCATCACTTTTTTTTTTTCAATTATCTGCTTGGTGTTTGCAAATCCATTTTGATTAGTAATTGGGATTCTTACTGTTGGTATTGTACTATAGTCACATCATAGTTTGTTTATGTAACTCTGGGTTGTTCCCACATATAACACAACAACAAAAATATCAGAATAAAATTGTATACATCCAACATAGAACAGCTGCTTTTAACCACTTCAGGGTCATTTTGTCTGAAATATCCCCTCTACTTAGTCTGGTGTCTTATGAAATAAGACCACCCTATCATCAGACTTCCGCTCATCTCCTTTGTAGGAGATTTCAACCAAAATGACCTTTTTACATGTGTCAAATGAACCAATGTTGACTCTTCTACTATATTTACAGCTGTGAGAGCTGTCAATAAAACTAAACATGGCATTCCCCCTTGGGTAATTACATATGTCTTATCTTCAAACTTCTTTCAAGCATCCAGTCTCCTGGCTCCACTAGTTTAGTGCCCTGCTAGGAGACAGAAAGATCCTCACCACTCTAAATTTGTGCCTGTCTTTGTTTTTCTAACACTTTTCACATGTAGTCAGCTAAAGTTGCTTCAGCATCTATTTCCCATTTGTTCTTAAATTTGAGGTATTCTATAAGGCCTTCCAAACAATGTTTTACAACGTCTCGGTCCTAAATACAATGAAATACAATACAGTGCAACTCTCTGTATATAACTCAAATTAACTCACATAAACACATTTACAGTAGATACCAGAAAAACAACAGAACAGCAACAGTCTCATGCTGAGTCAAAGGCCCGAATATTCATCTTCAAGCGAGGTTTAAAAGTGGACAGAGAGGCGACTCGCATAACATTCAATGGAAAGTCACAGTGCTTGTCGTTTTTACAAACAGTTTTACTAATTTCCATACACTGTGTCCACTGCCTCCCCGTTTCCTCAATGCATAGCCTTTTCACTTTTTTTTTTTTTGTTCATTCTTTTCACCAATCCAGAGCTTTGAGGGTGGTAAGCACAATTATCTTTCAAATCAACGTGAAACATTCCTATCTCTTTCACAAGTTAGTTAACAAAATGGGTACTATTATCACTGTTTATTATTTTCAGGAATACCATATCTCGGAATGATATCCTTACAAAGTACTTTTGCCACTGTCAATGCATCTGGATTTGTTGGTTAGAAAGAGTTCTAACCATTTCGAATTCACATCTATGATGACCAAACATTTATTTTATTTTTTTTCTTCACTTTGGTTTTTATCAAATAAGTCCATATGAATAATTTGAAATGGATATTGTGGTGTAGGAAAGCGTCCTCTGCGTGGACTCAAATTACCTTGTGAATTGTGTTTCGCACACGTTAAACATGCCCTACAAAAATGTTTCGAATAAGCATTAAAGCCGTAAGCCGTATAATAACGTAATATCTGATGCACCATTTCCCCTGTTGAGACATGTGTTATCCCATGACTCAATATAGCAGCCCATTTGTAAAGATTATTGTTTGGTCATACAGAGATCACGTAGCGATGTTACACCATTTTCCTCCAAAGCCTTTGTTTAACTTTGGGACTTCTATCACTAAAACGTGTATGTCCGCAACAGCTTCTTTAGCTGTATTGTCTGCAATGTGTATTCAAGGAAAACACTTATGCAATGTATGCGCTACACATTTTAAGACGACTATATGTGTAAATAGTAACACAATTTACTCTCTTTAGTTTACACGCTTTTGTTTAAGATACTAATTCTGTTGCATGAGCTGAGTAATTTGAGGAGTAACTGCTAAGTTCTTTTTCCCAGTGTCATTTGATACAACTACAGTATTTTATTTATTTATTTATTTATTTATTTCCATCTACAAATAGCACTTCTCCGTTTTCTGAAGGCGAATCTTTTTGATGCCTTTACTTTTGGTTACTTTTTTCTACTAACTCATAACAATCTAGTTTTGTACCATCCTCCTGACATAATAATGACAGCCGGGTTTAATGTTGTACATCTCTCTATAATCAGATGTGGTTTTGATAACAATGTATTCATACACTATAAATGTCCCGCCGGTGACAAAAACGTCATGTTCATCAGCAAAAGCAATGCAGAAACCGCACGTGGTACTCTCAAAACCAGAGGATGGAACAAAACTATGGTTGCACTTGTTTCTGCAATTTCCAGATTGTGGGACTAATAAAAGACCATCTTTAGCTTAATCTTATATCTACAGCAATAGATACTGCATTAACTGTTCTCATGCAGTGCTTCAATGCACATTCTACGTTGTCTAGTTTGGAATAGAAGTATGCGATTGGTTTCATCTTATCTCCATGTTTCTACACTAAAACTAAGGCCTTTTGCATCTGGACAAAGGGTCAGTGCCATACTTAATACGAACACTTGTTTCCTTTCACAAAAGCTGAATATGCTTTATCAGTCCAGTGTAAGGACAATGTCATTTAGAGGTTTTCCTCATTCATCATTTTACTCAGTGGCACAGTAATTTCTGCATAATTTGGAACTCAGACTTTACAATAATTTGTTAATCTTAAGCATGTTAATTTTATTTTTATTTCCTATTTTTCTAACTTTATGACTCATTTTACTTCAACCAGTTCTACCTCAAAGTGAACAAGTACACATCAATGTTATTTGTAGTCTCTAATTTCTTCTCTGCTTTAATTCCTTGGATGTTAAGATGGCGGCGCGCATGGACGCAGCGGCTAACAGCTCCCCCTCACAGTGCTCCTTATTACTTTTTATTAGTGTTTGCTTGCTCTTATTGGCATCAACTGAGGCACAACATCGATATACCCGCCAGGACATCGTGAACATTGGATATCGATGCGAAATAACCATCACAGAGGAATTTTGCTATGATCGCAAAATTCCGAACGAACTGGCGAGGCTGCCCGGCTCACCGTGGCTGGTCATCGGGACCGGGAGGCGGCGCAGGCGACGCAGAGAGAGGAAGCAGAAGCGAGGCTGCAGGTCCGGTGTCTTGCAACGGCTGCGACGGCAGCCCCATAGGCAACCACTACCGAGTCTGCACCTCACCAACGCCAGATCCGTGGTCCACAAAATCGACGACCTGGGATTACAAATCCTGGGAAACCGCTATGTGCGCGATAGCAGTGTGATCGTCGTCACGGAAACCTGGCTGCACGCAGACGTCCCCGACGCTAGCATCCAGCTGGCCGGGCGCTCGCTACATCGCGCGGATCGGACGAGGGACACCGGTAAGAGGAGGGGCGGGGGGCTCTGTGTTTACGTGCATGAGAACTGGTGCGGCGATAGCACGATCGTCGAGAAGCACTCTTCCCCCGACATCGAGTTCATGTCCGTTAAATGCCGGCCTTATTTTCTCCCGAGGGAGCTAACGGTAGTGATTCTCACAGCTGTTTACATCCCTCCCGACGCTAGCACTAGCACGGCGCTCTCGCTACTCGCGTGCGTCATCAATAAACATCAGCGGGCGCACCCTGATGGCGGTCACATTGTAGCGGGAGACTTTAATAAGGCCAATTTAAAGACTGTACTCCCAGAGTTTCACCAGCATGTCAACTGCCCGACGAGGGGAGACAACACTCTCGACCATGTGTACTCGAACATCAAGCACGCATACAGAGCCCTCCCACTCGCCCCCCTCGGCCAGTCAGACCACCTGTCCTTGCAGCTCGCACCTGCGTACACCCCTCTCAGGCGCAGATTCAGGCCTACCACAAAGACTGTGAAAACCTGGCGTGACGACGCCATGAGTGAATTACAGGACTGCTTTCATGACACAAACTGGGACCTCTTTGATCATCAGGACCTTGATGTCTACACGCATTGTGTACTGGACTACATCAAGTTCTGCATGGAAACTGTGTCCCAACAAAAGACTATACGGACCTTCCCAAATGCGAAGCCCTGGATGTCCAGCAGGGTTCGCGCTCTCCTCAAGGCCCGTGACGCTGCCTTCAGGTCAGGCGACAAAGCCCAGTACAGGGTGGCTCGTGCTGACCTGAGCAAAGGCATCAAGCTAGCAAAGGCAACCTACAAGGGGAGGCTGGAGGCCCACCTTGCCAGTAACAGACCACGGGAGGTGTGGCAGGGTCTACGGAGCATCACCAACTTCCGTGGCAGCAGCACGACCTCTGTAGACCCGAGTGCATCGCTGGCAGAGGAGCTTAACTGCTTCTTCGCTCGCTTTGACTCGCCCCAACCATCACACCCCCGCAGTTCAAGCTCCAACTCCCCCCCACTCATCGTAGAGGAACACGGTCAACCCCAGGAAAAGCTACTGGACCCGACGGAATACCAGGCAAGGTCCTCAGAGCATGTGCCCACCAACTGTCACATGTTTTCTGCAGGATCTTCAACCGCTCCCTGGCTCAGGCAGTCATCCCCTCCTGCTTGAAAACCTCCACCATTATTCCTGTCCCCAAAAAGTCACCAGCCGTCCACCTGAATGACTACCGTCCTGTTGCTCTCACACCAGTCATTATGAAGTGCTTCGAGAGGCTGGTTCTCCAGCACATCAGGGACTGCCTTCCTCCCACTCTGGACCCCTACCAGTTTGCATACCGGGCTAACAGATCCACTGAGGACGCCATCGACACTGCTCTGCATGTTGTACTGGGCCACCTGGAACAACAGCGGAGCTATGCAAGGATGCTCTTTGTGGACTACAGCTCGGCATTCAACACGATCATCCCAGACATCCTCGTCGCCAAACTGGACACTCTCGGCCTCCCTGCCCTCACACGCATCTGGATTAAGGACTTTCTGACCAACAGACCCCAGACTGTGTTGCTCGGCCCCTACACGTCCTCCACCCTCATGCTGAGCACCGGTTCCCCCCAAGGATGCGTGCTGAGCCCTCTCCTGTACGCCCTCTACACCTACGACTGCAGCCCGGCCCACGGCAACAACACCATCGTCAAGTTTGCTGACGACACGACAGTGGTCGGTCTGATCTCGGAAGGTTACGAGACAGCCTACAGAGAGGAGGTAAAGAGACTGACAACTTGGTGCAAGGACAACAGACTGCACCTTAACTCTGCTAAAACAAAGGAGATTGTCGTCGACTTCAGGAGGAACAAGACGCTGCCGCCCCCCCTCTGCATCGAAGGCGTGTGTGTGGAGAGGGTCCACACGTTCAAGTTCCTGGGAGTACAGATCTCCGATGACCTTTCTTGGAGTCACAACACCACAGCAGTGGTAAAGAAGGTCCGCCAACGTCTGCACTTCCTGAGAGTCCTCAGGAAATTCAACCTGGACAGGAAGCTGCTGCTGGCCTTCTACCACTCGTCCATCGAGAGCCTGCTGACGTACTCTGTCTCCACCTGGTACAGCGGCTGCACTGAGGCGGACAGAGTGAGGCTCCAGAGGACAGTCAAAACAGCGCAAAGGATTATTGGCTGCCCTCTCCCCTCGCTGTCGGACATCTACACCGCCCGGTGCCTCAGAAGGGCTCTCAACATCGTCAAAGACAATACCCACCCAAACTCACACCTGTTCGACCTGTTGCCCTCTGGCAGGCGCTACAGATGCATCAAATCAAGGACCAATAGACTGAGAAACAGTTTCTTTCCGAGAGCCATCTCCATACTGAACTCTCACACACACACGAGACCACCCTAACCTTGCAAAACAGCATTGTGATGTGTTTCTATATGCCCTATTCAGTCTTATTTATTTATCTAATTTATATATTTGTCTGTATTATTGTTGTATTGCACTGGAGAGGGGAGCCCTCTAATCTCGTTGCACACTTGAGTACAATGACAATAAAGGGATTTCTATTTCTATTTCTAATGTAAATACTAGCCCTTCTTATCAAATTACCATCTTTTTTTTCCGTGTCATTTCCATCTGTGCATTTCATTCCAGTTACTAACTACAGTTACCTTAATAGAAAGATCATCAACTGAAGTATGAAACATAACATATTTATTTCTTCAAATCATCCTTACAGCAGAACCTAATTCTTATCCTTATTCATTTGTTCAAGTCACACCTTCTTCAATCACCAAACTCTCTCTCTGACTTCCTCCCCCTACTTGGGAACGAGCATCTAACTTCAAAGAGCTGTTAACTCTTTGTTACAGCACACTCATGAGTTACGATTACACCAATACCCATTGCCCTCTGTCAAACTTTCCTCACTCCTTTTTTTTTTTTAATTTTCCAAATTCACTGTAGCCTTACCAAAGCCACTCAAAACTATCAAGGTATCAAATCAAAAACTACAAAATCAGGAAACACCTATGCTCCTACAAGGGTTTCTCATGCTCACTTCTTCATTCAATTAAGATTTCACAACACCTACTCCTCTCTTTCTGAAAAAGACACAAGTATACAATTAAGTAAAACCCATCATCAGAATGATATACCTTGTCTGTCGGATCATGTAAGTATAAATTGTGCCATCAATAATCTTTTTCTGTAAATTAATCACATCCCCACAACTTGGGCTCTCATTGTTCTGTAAAAGTAAACCTAATTTCAATTCATGCAACCAACTCAGTGTCCTTCTGGGTCCCTCAACCACACAGGTTCTAATTCTGTTACTCTAGACAGTTTTCCACTTGCAAATCTGACTATGACACATTTCTCTTGCTCTATCATTTGGAATTAATTTATTACAAGCAATCCTACATGCACCAGTGTCACATAAAAAGGTAATTGGTGACCCATTTACCAATAAGGTTATTTCAGCTCAGTTATTTCATCAAAGGCCAATATCTCTTGTAAATTTAGGAGGACCTCTTCATCTAGAAACTCATCTGTTCCTTGATCAGCCTCTAAATCCTGTTTAGATGCTTCCTATCCTAGTCATGCTGAAGGTTGCTTTTTCTCAGGGCAATCTCTTGCTATATGGCCTTCTTTACCACAACGCCAGCAGCCTGATGTATTTTGCCTGTTTGCTCCTCTTCCTATTCTTCCTCCTCTCTGTCGTCTGCCCCTTTGTCCTCTAAAGCTACCTAGGCCCTTTCCACCTCGATAAAAGACCTCCTGTCCTACCTGTCCTACCTGACCTGTCCTGTCTATAGACCTCTGCTTCTTTTTATTTTCTATCTTCTCAGCATGGAGGGCGTGATTTACATACTCCTCCAGGGTACCTGTTGGCAGGCAAATGAAATGTTTATTTACCCACTTATGAATTACCTCTCTTGAGCCTGCATGTAAAGCATTCTTCAACTGCTGTTGAAATGGCCCATTTACATTACCATTTTCCTGTAGCCCGCTGTGATTTTTAAACACAGCTGTCATTCTCACTTTGTGTTGCTCAAAAGTCTCATCATCCTTTTGTTTTACTCTTCCTATTTCAGTGTAATTTGCTCTATCTGACTTTTCGCATTCCTTTCCTTTGCTTATTTTGTTTTCATTCTCTTTTTGTTTCCTGTATCCCTCTTCTCTTTTTAAGGCTACCCTCATCCAATATTCTGTTTCCTCAAAGCCATTTTTCTTCATCTTTTTGGGGTCTTTTTCGTCTTTCCTATGATTGATCCCTGCAATGCGGCTATTTTTTGTGTATTTAACTGACCATTAAAGCCATGTTCAGTTATCCATGTATCTAAATACTGAGTTTTATCAGGATCCTGTTTTTCGATGAACTTCCAATCTCTACACTGCAGCGTATCCCTGGGTTTTATTTTACTACCTAATATCCCCATTTTAGAAAATTTGGACCAGTTTGTCAACACCTAAGGTGTTCTAAAAACTGGTTTCTCATCAGTAGGACAGCAACTCAAATTTCCTGTTGTGGTAATTCTCAATTCAACCTTTTCAGGTGGAGAATTATTGCCTTTGCATCCACACCAGTCTGCTGTGTACAACCCTACTGTATTACATCGGATAAAATACCAAGTGGTATTTGTAATCCCCAATCACACCGTTCACTCACTTTACATACGGTTTGCGCAAACATTCACACACGGAATTTAAGTGTACACACAGACTCCGCCGTCCTACTTTCTCCACGGAATTTCTCGGACTCCGCCGTCATATACCTGCCATTGACTAGTATTCACAGGGTTTTTTTATTTCTCACTCCACTGTCCTTCATGGACCTGCCATCGACTAGTATGCACAGGATTTCTTATCTATACACAATTTCTTTCTCTTTTCTCTATCTTTCTTTCTTTCTCTTTTCTTATTTCATCTCTACTTCATGTCTTTCTTTGCTTTTTTTTCTTTTTTATGTTTTATTTTTATTTATTTATTCTTAATGCTCATTTATTTATTCTGAACACTTATTTATTTATTCTTAACGCGCAATGACCTCCAGTCAGTCACTTCCCCCCTAAAAAAAAAAATCTCACCACTGTTGTCTTCCCTCCATTGGATCGCCGTCAACCGTCAGATCCCAGCTGGTGGGGTGAGGTCCAGTCCTGGAAAAGGATTTTTAGGCTCTCTCTAGTGAGCCTGCCATGGCCATGGTCTTTCTGGAGTTCACCACACCCGCTGGAATCCTCAGGTATCTTGGCTTCCCGCTCGAAGGACCAAAATAATGTCAGGTTCAATCACCTAAGCATTCACTGAACAAAGGCAAAATGAATGAAAGGAAGACAAGAGTTGATCTTTTACTCGCGAGGAGAACGAACGGAGGTGTGCTCAGTTACATCTCCAACTTCGTTCTGGAGCACACTCCGCCGAGCCCTCTATTTTATTTGGGAAGTCCCTAAACAATACAATGTATTTGCACTAAGGAACGAAGGGGGGAGCACCAGCAGGAACATGTAAACATTTCAGACACAAGAGGAAAGACAGACATCAATGGCAGTCATTTACTGATTGAAAAGGCAGATATGCCTTTTAGTGCTCTGGCACTAAAGTCTCAGTCCTTTTGGTTCAGAGGTGTGTCTCGGCACACCTCCTTTGATGTTGTAGACGTTGATCCTGTCTTCAGGCATCCGCTTCTCTTGAAGTCTTCTCATCCATATGGTCAAACATAGGTCACGCTGTGGAACAATTCTTTTGCAATACTAATAGAGTAAAATATGGGATAAAATATATCTTCAACCTAACAATAGTGTAAACTGACATACTGAAGACTGGACAGTCATTAATTTGATTGTCCAGTCTTTCCCTCATGAGATAATGCTTCACTTAGAAAATGTGTACAGCGCGAGCTGAAAATGCATTTGCAGTACTAAACTACCACATTTCTATAACAGCTTAATTCAACGTTTCCAATGTAAATTTCTTCCTTTATATAGTGTAAACTGACATACTGAAGACTGGACAGTCATTAATTTGATTGTCCAGTATTTCCCTTATGAGATATTGCCTCACTTTGCAAATGTGCACAGCGCAAGCTGAAAATGCATTTGCAGCACAATAAAAACCCAAACTTCTATAACAGCTAAACCAAACGTTTCCAATGAAAGATTCCACCTTTATATCGTGGAAAAAGACATCCTGAAGCCTGGACAGTCATTAATTTGATTGTCCAGTATTTCCCTTATGAGATAATGCCTCACATAGCAGAATCATAAAAACATGGACGTGATGGTAAACTGTCCATTGTGCCGATAGATGGTATTCTCATGAGGTTAGGCTTGCTATGGAGAGTGGCATGGGGGTTGTGTCTCATGGTTGGAATGGGAAAGATGTCAATTTGGGACACATCGTCAGTAGTGTTCCATCAAATCACTGGGTGTTTCGGCCTTTATCACTAGACACCCTCATCGATGGTGGCCAGCGGCCGGTTGATCACGCCCCCGCTTATGTCCCATGCCCAATTAACTGTGGTGGATGGTTCTGCCCTGGGTACTCAAGTGGGATGACGCAGATTAGTGGTGGGATGGGGAGGGGGGACGGGGGTCATGTTGCTGATCTATGAGCCCAGTAGGGGTCCTTCCTCTTCATCCAGATCCACTGGCTGCTTCTTTCAGCCGCTTTAGAGAGCGATCTGACTGTGTGCCGCAGAGCCTGTCCATGGATTCCCAGGTCTTTCAGCAGCTTGATGGTTGATGAGGCCAGAAACCCTCTGCATCCAACTTCGACGGGATAGACCTTGGCTTTCCACCCTCGTTGTTGTGCGTCCGCCGCCAGTTCAGTGTAGCGCAACTTCTTACGCTCATAGGCCTCTTCAACTGCATTTTCCCACGGGACTGTGAGCTCTGCAATGTAGACAGTCTTCAATGAATGGGACCACAGCACTAAGTCTGGCCTTAGGGTGGTGGTTGCAATCTCTGCTGGGAAGATTAGTTGCTGACCTATATCGACCAGCATCTTCCAATCCCGAGCCTTGGTTAGCTGACCAACTTCTGGCTTGAGAAAAGGATGGTTGGGCTTTTCCTGTCCCTCTCGGACAAATTTTGGTGCTGTAATGGTAGTGGTGGCTCTTAAGGGCAAGGAGTTGATGGTAGTTCTCCTGCTTTCAAGCACTGCTGCCAAGCTCTTGAGGACCTGGTTGTGCCTCCAGGTATAGCGGCCTTGTGTGAGGCTGGTCTTACAACCAGTCAGGATGTGTTTGAGAGTTGCTGGTGTTGGGCAGAGGGCACAGGTTGGATCTTCGCCATACCACTGGTGGAGGTTTTTTGGGGATGGCAGCACGTCATTGGTAGCTCTGATGATGAAGCTGATGTTGCTAGCTTCCATCTCCCAGAGATCCCTCCAGCCAAGCTTTCTTTTCTCCAGGCCTTCCCACCTCATCCACTGTCCCTGCTTGGCAAGCGAGACAGCCTTTGCAGACCTTTCAGCCTCTTCCTGGCGGCGCACCTCCTCCACGACCATTTTTTTCCTCTCTGCGGTTGAGGCCTTACACCAAGTTGGTTTGCTTGCTGTAAGGCCAAAGCCTCCTCTTCCCCTCTGGACGTGTCCCACAATATCGCTGTGCCTCAGGGCTGCTGTGGCATGCTGCACTGCACTGGATGGTGTCCATTTCCGTGCAGTTGGCAGGGGTGGTGCCGTTTCACTGATGGTCCGGTCTCTGGAGTCCGTCAGCGTCATCTGTAGTCTCACTTTAGAGCACTTGTATTCTTCAGTGAGACTTGTGATGGGCAGTTCGAGGACTCCTTTGCCATAGAGGCTGATGTTATTCAGACAGCGTGGGACACCAAGCCACTGTTTCACATATACTGTGATGGCTCGCTCCATCTTCTCCACAGTTGTTAGTGGGACCTCGTAGACAGTGAGTGGCCACATCACGAGAGGGAGAAGCCCAAATTGCAGACACCAGAGCTTGAGCTTCCCTGGTAGTGGAGTCTTGTTGATGTTGTTCAGGTCGTTGATGATATCCTGTCTTAGCTGCTGCACCTGGTTTTTATCCTTAAGACTTGAGTCATACCATCTGCCCAGGCTTTTGACAGGTTGTTCTGCCACCGTTGGTATTGGTTCGTCACCAATGCAGAACTTCACGTCTTTTAGCTCTCCCTTGATTATCGAGATGCTACGTGACTTGTTCGGCTTGATTTTCATCCGGGCCCAGCTGATGTTTTCCTGCAGCTTACCAAGTAGCCGCCTGGTGCAAGCTGCAGTGGTGGTCAGAGTGGTCATGTCGTCCATATATACTCGGACGGTGGAAGGCGGATCCCGTTCCTGGTTCGCTCACCCCGCCACCCATTTTGAGGCCCTGATGATGACCTCCATGGCCATTGTAAAGGCCAGGGGTGAGATCGTGCAACCTGCCATGATGCCTACTTCTACTTGCTGCCATGATGTTTTGAAGTCGGGTGTTGTGAAGCACAGCTGCAGGTCTTCAAAGTAGAATTTTACCAAGGTAGTGATGGATGTTGGAACGCGGAAGAAGTTGAAGGACTCCCAGAGAAGGCTATGCGGAACTGAACCAAAGGCATTGGCTAGGTCGAGAAAGATGACATGAAGATCCCCTTTGTTCTTCTTCGCTGCTTGAATCTGATGCCAGATCATACTGGTGTGCTCCAAGCAGCCAGAGAATCCAGAAATTCCAGCCTTTTGTACGGATGTGTCAATGTACTCGTTTTTTCTCCAGGTAGGTGGTGTGTGTCAAGACGCTGAAAAAGATTTTCCCTTCAACGTTGAGAAGGCTGATTGGCCGAAATTGACTGATATCTGCGTCCTTCTCTTTTGGAATTAGTACACCTCCAGCCCTTCGCCATGCCTTTGGTATTATCCCCTTCTGCCAGACGATTCTCATTAGCCTCCAAAGATAGCGTAGGACATCTGGTGAGTTCTTGTAGAGCTTATATGACACTCCATTTGGTCCTGGTGCAGATCCTGATCTTGCACGCCCACCATGTTCTCCACTTCTTTCCATTTTGGAGGGCCGGTCTCGATGTTGACCTCTGGTGGTCGAATGGGGGGGATATCATGTGGGATGGCTAGCTGTTCATGCCTTTTCGTGTCTTGGTAGACCTTTTCCAGGTGCTCTTCAAGTTCCTTCTTTGAAGTTTGCAGGAACCCGCTTTTGTCCTTAGCGAAGAGATCTTTGACAAACTTGAAGGGATTTTTATAGAACAGGGTTCTTGTGTGTTCCTTCTTCCTGCGAAGTTTCCTCAAGTTCTCTGCTCTTCGTAAGGTTTTCAACCGGAGCTTGATGTCCCCATGGAGCAGCATGAGACCTTCTCTCTCTGGATCAGAGGCTTTTCTCCACTGTTTCCGCAGGTCCCTTCTTTCCCTGATCAGTCTCTCTATCTCTTGTTGCCTCCTAGGTTTGGTTGGTGGTGGTATTTTGTTGGTGGTTTTCCAGCTGTTCACTCCAAAGCGCTCCTCTCCATAGTGGTAGATGATGTCACCGATGTGTTCCAGCTTTCTCTCTGCAGTGCCCACTTGTTGCTCCAACATTTTCACCAGGTCGTTATTGACGGTTTCCCACTCTCTCTTCTCAATAGTTTTGGGCCACCTCACACTCTGTCTGTGCCCTTTGATCTTGTTCTCTTTGGGAGGTCTCTGTGGCTGGGTGGGTTCTACCTCCTGCAATTCTGTGTTTATAATACCCTCCTCAGTGACAGGGGGGCTGATGCTCTGCGAACTTTGGGTTTTTTCCCGTCGCTGTGCTTCACTCGACTGATTTGACGCATTACTTCGTAAGAAGTATTGGTCAATGCGAGGCCCTTGACTCGGCTTTCCCAAACACCGCTTCTTTCCTTGGTGGATCTTCAACCCTGTAACTGATGTTACTTTTGCCCAGCCACAGGTGCAGACCTGAAGTGAGTGTCCTGCTGCCATTGTCTCATGCACCGTGTTCTTGCTCGTAGTCATGTTTGTTCCTAGGTCTGTAACCGTGTGGTCAGTCATTGAGCCATCTTGCGCCCCCGCTCTCGCAGGCTGTAGGGGTGTCATTCTTTGTAGACTTTCTGTAGCACTTGGCGGGTGTCTCCAACAAACTGAACACAGTGTCAGAGACTGCCAGCATGGGTAGCTAGCCCATGTCAGCCCCAGTGGGGTCTATTCCCTCCTGTCAGCAGTCTCTCCAGGCTGTCACACAGACTTTTTCTAAGTGTTGCTGTATCTCATGAAGGAAATACTGGACAAAGAAATTAATGACTTCCCAGGCTTCAGGATGCATTTTTACACTATATAAATGTGGAAATTTACATTGGAAACGTTTGGTTTAGCTGTTAATGAAGTTTCGTTTTTTTAGTGCTGCAAATTCATTGTCTGCTGGCGCTGTACACTTTTTCTAAGTGTTGCAATATCTCATGAAGGAAATACTGGACAATCAAATTAATGACTTCCCAGGCTTCAGGATGCCTTTTTACACTATATAAATGTGGAAATTTACATTGGAAACGTTTGGTTTAGCTGTTAATGAAGTTTCGTTTTTTTAGTGCTGCAAATTCATTGTCTGCTGGCGCTGTACACTTTTTCTAAGTGTTGCAATATCTCATGAAGGAAATACTGGACAATCAAATTAATGACTTTCCAGGCTTCAGGATGCCTTTCTACACTATATAAAGGTGGAAATTTACATTGGAAACGTTTGGTTTAGCTGTTATAAAAGTTTGTTTTTTTAGTGCTGTAAATGCATTCTCAGCTCGCGCTGTACACATTTGCTATGTGAGGCATTATCTCATAAGGGAAATACTGGACAATCAAATTAATGACTTCCCAGGCTTCAGGATGCCTTTTTACACTATATAAAGGTGGAAATTTACATTGGAAACGTTTGGTTTAGCTGTTATAAAAGTTTGGTTTTTTAGTGCTGTAAATGCATTTTCAGCTCGCGCTGTACACATTTGCTATGTGAGGCATTATCTCAAAAGGGAAATACTGGACAATCAAATTAATGACTTCCCAGGCTTCAGGATGCCTTTTTACACTATATAAAGGTGGAAATTTACATTGGAAACGTTTGGTTTAGCTGTTATAAAAGTTTGGTTTTTTAGTGCTGTAAATGCATTTTCAGCTCGCGCTGTACACATTTGCTATGGTGAGGCATTATCTCATAAGGGAAATACTGGACAATCAAATTAATGACTTCCCAGGCTTCAGGATGTCTTTTTACACTATATAAAGGTGGAAATTTACATTGGAAACGTTTGGTTTAGCTGTTATAAAAGTTTGTTTTTTTTGTGCTGTAAATGCATTTTCAGCTCACGCTGTACACATTTGCTATGGGAGGCATTATCTCATAAGGGAAATATTGGACAATCAAATTAATGACTGCCCAGGCTTCAGGATGCCTTTCTACACTATATAAAGGTGGAAATTTACATTGGAAACGTTTGGTTTAGCTGTTAATGAAGTTTCGTTTTTTTAGTGCTGCAAATTCATTGTCTGCTGGCGCTGTACACTTTTTCTAAGTGTTGCAATATCTCATGAAGGAAATACTGGACAATCAAATTAATGACTTTCCAGGCTTCAGGATGCCTTTCTATACTATATAAAGGTGGAAATTTACATTGGAAACGTTTGGTTTAGCTGTTATAAAAGTTTGGTTTTTTAGTGCTGTAAATGCATTTTCAGCTCGCGCTGTACACATTTGCTATGAGAGGCATTATCTCATAAGGGAAATATTGGACAATCAAATTAATGACTGCCCAGGCTTCAGGATGTCTTTTTACACTATATAAAGGTGAAAATTTACATTGGAAACGTTTAGTTTAGCTGTTATAAAAGTTTGTTTTTTTAGTGCTGTAAATGCATTTTCAGCTCGCGCTGTACACATTTGCTATGTGAGGCATTATCTCATAAGGGAAATACTGGACAATCAAATTAATGACTTCCCAGGCTTCAGGATGCCTTTTTACACTATATAAATGTGGAAATTTACATTGGAAACGTTTGGTTTAGCTGGAAATGAAGTTTCGTTTTTTTAGTGCTGCAAATTCATTGTCTGCTGGCGCTGTACACTTTTTCTAAGTGTTGCAATATCTCATGAAGGAAATACTGGACAATCAAATTCATGACTTTCCAGGCTTCAGGATGCCTTTCTACACTATATAAAGGTGGAAATTTACATTGGACACGTTTGGTTTAGCTGTTATAAAAGTTTGGTTTTTTAGTGCTGTAAATGCATTTTCAGCTCGCGCTGTACACATTTGCTATGTGAGGCATTATCTCATAAGGGAAATACTGGACAATCAAATTAATGACTTCCCAGGCTTCAGGATGCCTTTTTACACTATATAAATGTGGAAATTTACATTGGAAACGTTTGGTTTAGCTGTTATAAAAGTTTGTTTTTTTCGTGCTGTAAATGCATTTTCAGCTCGCACTGTACACATTTGCTATGTGAGGCATTATCTCATAAGGGAAATACTGGACAATCAAATTAATGACTTCCCAGGCTTCAGGATGCCTTTTTACACTATATAAAGGTGGAAATGTACATTGGAAACGTTTGGTTTAGCTGTTATAAAAGTTTGGTTTTTTAGTGCTGTAAATGCATTTTCAGCTCGCGCTGTACTCATTTGCTATGTGAGGCATTATCTCATAAGGGAAATACTGGACAATCAAATTAATGACTTCCCAGGGTTCAGGATGCCTTTTTACACTATATAAATGTGGAAATTTACATTGGAAACGTTTGGTTTAGCTGTTAATGAAGTTTCGTTTTTTTAGTGCTGAAAATTCATTGTCTGCTGGCGCTGTACACTTTTTCTAAGTGTTGCAATATCTCATGAAGGAAATACTGGACAATCAAATTAATGACTTTCCAGGCTTCAGGATGCCTTTCTACACTATATAAAGGTGGAAATTTACATTGGAAACGTTTGGTTTAGCTGTTATAAAAGTTTGGTTTTTTAGTGCTGTAAATGCTATGTGAGGCATTATCTCATAAGGGAAATATTGGACAATCAAATTAATGACTGCCCAGGCTTCAGGATGTCTTTTTTACACTATATAAAGGTGGAAATTTACATTGGAAACGTTTAGTTTAGCTGTTATAAAAGTTAGTTTTTTTAGTGCTGTAAATGCATTTTCAGCTCGCGCTGTACACATTTGCTATGTGAGGCATTATCTCATAAGGGAAATACTGGACAATCAAATTAATGACTTCCCAGGCTTCAGGATGCCTTTTTACACTATATAAATGTGGAAATTTACATTGGAAACGTTTGGTTTAGCTGTTAATGAAGTTTCGTTTTTTTAGTGCTGCAAATTCATTGTCTGCTGGCGCTGTACACTTTTTCTAAGTGTTGCAATATCTCATGAAGGAAATACTGGACAATCAAATTAATGACTTCCCAGGCTTCAGGATGCCTTTTTACACTATATAAATGTGGAAATTTACATTGGAAACGTTTGGTTTAGCTGTTAATGAAGTTTCGTTTTTTTAGTGCTGCAAATTCATTGTCTGCTGGCGCTGTACACTTTTTCTAAGTGTTGCAATATCTCATGAAGGAAATACTGGACAATCAAATTAATGACTTTCCAGGCTTCAGGATGCCTTTTTACACTATATAAAGGTGGAAATTTACATTGTAAACGTTTGGTTTAGCTGTTATAAAAGTTTGTTTTTTTAGTGCTGTAAATGCATTTTCAGCTCGCGCTGTACACATTTGCTATGTGAGACATTATCTCATAATGGAAATGCTGGACAATCAAATTAATGACTTCCCAGGCTTCAGGAGACCTTTTTACACTATATAATTGTGGAAATTTACATTGGAAACGTTTGGTTTAGCTGTTATAAAAGTTTGGTTTTTTAGTGCTGTAAATGCATTTTCAGCTCGCGCTGTACACATTTGCTATGAGAGGCATTATCTCATAAGGGAAATATTGGACAATCAAATTAATGACTGCCCAGGCTTCAGGATGTTTTTTTTACACTATATAAAGGTGTAAATGCATTTTCAGCACTAAAAAACCATACTTTTATAACAGCTAAACCAAACGTTTCCAATGTAAATTTCCACCTTTATATAGTGTAAAAAGACATCCTGAAGCCTGGGCAGTCATTAATTTGATTGTCCAATATTTCCCTTATGAGATAATGCCTCACATAGCAAATGTGTACAGTGCGAGCTGAAAATGCATTTTCAGCACTAAAAAACCAAACTTTTATAACAGCTAAACCAAACGTTTCCAATGTAAATTTCCACCTTTATATAGTGTAAAAAGACATCCTGAAGCCTGGGCAGTCATTAATTTGATTGTCCAATATTTCCCTTATGAGATAATGCCTCTCATAGCAAATGTGTACAGCGCGAGCTGAAAATGCATTTACAGCACTAAAAAACCAAACTTTTATAACAGCTAAACCAAACGTTTCCAATGTAAATTTCCACCTTTATATAGTGTAGAAAGGCATCCTGAAGCCTGGAAAGTCATTAATTTGATTGTCCAGTATTTCCTTCATGAGATATTGCAACACTTAGAAAAAGTGTACAGCGCCAGCAGACAATGAATTTTCAGCACTAAAAAAACGAAACTTCATTAACAGCTAAACTAAACGTTTCCAATGTAAATTTCCACCTTTATATAGTGTAAAAAGACATCCTGAAGCCTGGGCAGTCATTAATTTGATTGTCCAATATTTCCCTTATGAGATAATGCCTCTCATAGCAAATGTGTACAGCGCGAGCTGAAAATGCATATACAGCACTAAAAAACCAAACTTTTATAACAGCTAAACCAAACGTTTCCAATGTAAATTTCCACCTTTATATAGTGTAGAAAGGCATCCTGAAGCCTGGAAAGTCATTAATTTGATTGTCCAGTATTTCCTTCATGAGAAATTGCAACACTTAGAAAAAGTGTACAGCGCCAGCAGACAATGAATTTTCAGCACTAAAAAAACGAAACTTCATTTACAGCTAAACCAAACGTTTCCAATGTAAATTTCCACATTTATAGAGTGTAAAAAGGCATCCTGAAGCCTGGGAAGTCATTAATTTGATTGTCCAGTATTTCCCTTATGAGATAATGCCTCACATAGCAAATGTGTACAGTGCGAGCTGAAAATGCATTTTCAGCACTAAAAAACCAAACTTTTATAACAGCTAAACCAAACGTTTCCAATGTAAATTTCCACCTTTATATAGTGTAAAAAGACATCCTGAAGCCTGGGCAGTCATTAATTTGATTGTCCAATATTTCCCTTATGAGATAATGCCTCTCATAGCAAATGTGTACAGTGCGAGCTGAAAATGCATTTTCAGCACTAAAAAAACAAACTTTTATAACAGCTAAACCAAACGTTTCCAATGTAAATTTCCACCTTTATATAGTGTAAAAAGACATCCTGAAGCCTGGGCAGTCATTAATTTGATTGTCCAGTATTTCCCTTATGAGATAATGCCTCACATAGCAAATGTGTACAGCGCGAGCTGAAAATGCATTTACAGCACTAAAAAAACAAACTTTTATAACAGCTAAACCAAACGTTTCCAATGTAAATTTCCACCTTTATATAGTGTAGAAAGGCATCCTGAAGCCTGGGCAGTCATTAATTTGATTGTCCAATATTTCCCTTATGAGATAATGCCTCTCATAGCAAATGTGTACAGCGCGAGCTGAAAATGCATTTACAGCACTAAAAAAACAAACTTTTATAACAGCTAAACCAAACGTTTCCAATGTAAATTTCCACCTTTATAAAGTGTAGAAAGGCATCCTGAAGCCTGGAAAGTCATTAATTTGATTGTCCAGTATTTCCTACATGAGATATTGCAAAACTTAGAAAAAGTGTACAGCGCCAGCAGACAATGAATTTTCAGCAATAAAAAAACGAAACTTCATTAACAGCTAAACCAAACGTTTCCAATGTAAATTTCCACATTTATAGAGTGTAAAAAGGCATCCTGAAGCCTGGGAAGTCATTAATTTGATTGTCCAGTATTTCCCTTATGAGATAATGCCTCACATAGCAAATGTGTACAGTGCGAGCTGAAAATGCATTTTCAGCACTAAAAAACCAAACTTTTATAACACCTAAACCAAACGTTTCCAATGTAAATTTCCACCTTTATATAGTGTAAAAAGACATCCTGAAGCCTGGGCAGTCATTAATTTGATTGTCCAATATTTCCCTTATGAGATAATGCCTCTCATAGCAAATGTGTACAGCGCGAGCTGAAAATGCATTTACAGCACTAAAAAAACAAACTTTTATAACAGCTAAACCAAACGTTTCCAATGTAAATTTCCACCTTTATATAGTGTAGAAAGGCATCCTGAAGCCTGGAAAGTCATTAATTTGATTGTCCAGTATTTCCTTCATGAGATATTGCAACATTTAGAAAAAGTGTACAGCGCCAGCAGACAATGAATTTTCAGCACTAAAAAAACGAAACTTCATTAACAGCTAAACTAAACGTTTCCAATGTAAATTTCCACCTTTATATAGTGTAAAAAGACATCCTGAAGCCCGGGCAGCCATTAATTTGATTGTCCAATATTTCCCTTATGAGATAATGCCTCTCATAGCAAATGTGTACAGCGCGAGCTGAAAATGCATTTACAGCACTAAAAAACCAAACTTTTATAACAGCTAAACCAAACGTTTCCAATGTAAATGTCCACCTTTATATAGTGTAAAAAGACATCCTGAAGCCTGGGCAGTCATTAATTTGATTGTCCAATATTTCCCTTATGAGATAATGCCTCTCATAGCAAATGTGTACAGCGCGAGCTGAAAATGCATTTACAGCACTAAAAAAACAAACTTTTATAACAGCTAAACCAAACGTTTCCAATGTAAATTTCCACCTTTATATAGTGTAGAAAGGCATCCTGAAGCCTGGAAAGTCATTAATTTGATTGTCCAGTATTTCCTTCATGAGATATTGCAACACTTAGAAAAAGTGTACAGCGCCAGCAGACAATGAATTTTCAGCACTAAAAAAACGAAACTTCATTAACAGCTAAACTAAACGTTTCCAATGTAAATTTCCACCTTTATATAGTGTAAAAAGACATCCTGAAGCCTGGGCAGTCATTAATTTGATTGTCCAATATTTCCCTTATGAGATAATGCCTCTCATAGCAAATGTGTACAGCGCGAGCTGAAAATGCATTTACAGCACTAAAAACCCAAACTTTTATAACAGCTAAACCAAACGTTTCCAATGTAAATTTCCACCTTTATATAGTGTAGAAAGGCATCCTGAAGCCTGGAAAGTCATTAATTTGATTGTCCAGTATTTCCTTCATGAGATATTGCAACACTTAGAAAAGGTGTACAGCGCCAGCAGACAATGAATTTTCAGCACTAAAAAAACGAAACTTCATTAACAGCTAAACCAAACGTTTCCAATGTAAATTTCCACATTTATAGAGTGTAAAAAGGCATCCTGAAGCCTGGGAAGTCATTAATTTGATTGTCCAGTATTTCCCTTATGAGATAATGCCTCACATAGCAAATGTGTACAGTGCGAGCTGAAAATGCATTTTCAGCACTAAAAAACCAAACTTTTATAACAGCTAAACCAAACGTTTCCAATGTACATTTCCACCTTTATATAGTGTAGAAAGGCATCCTGAAGCCTGGAAAGTCATTAATTTGATTGTCCAGTATTTCCTTCATGAGATATTGCAACACTTAGAAAAAGTGTACAGCGCCAGCAGACAATGAATTTTCAGCACTAAAAAAACGAAACTTCATTAACAGCTAAAATAAACGTTTCCAATGTAAATTTCCACCCTTATATAGTGTAAAAAGACATCCTGAAGCCTGGGCAGTCATTAATTTGATTGTCCAATATTTCCCTTATGAGATAATGCCTCTCATAGCAAATGTGTACAGCGCGAGCTGAAAATGCATTTACAGCACTAAAAAACCAAACTTTTATAACAGCTAAACCAAACGTTTCCAATGTACATTTCCACCTTTATATAGTGTAGAAAGGCATCCTGAAGCCTGGAAAGTCATTAATTTGATTGTCCAGTATTTCCTTCATGAGATATTGCAACACTTAGAAAAAGTGTACAGCGCCAGCAGACAATGAATTTTCAGCACTAAAAAAACGAAACTTCATTAACAGCTAAACCAAACGTTTCCAATGTAAATTTCCACATTTATAGAGTGTAAAAAGGCATCCTGAAGCCTGGGAAGTCATTAATTTGATTGTCCAGTATTTCCCTTATGAGATAATGCCTCACATAGCAAATGTGTACAGTGCGAGCTGAAAATGCATTTTCAGCACTAAAAAACCCAACTTTTATAACAGCTAAACCAAACGTTTCCAATGTAAGTTTCCAACTTTATATAGTGTAAAAAGACATCCTGAAGCCTGGGCAGTCATTAATTTGATTGTCCAATATTTCCCTTTTGAGATAATGCCTCTCATAGCAAATGTGTACAGCGCGAGCTGAAAATGCATTTACAGCACTAAAAAACCAAACTTTTATAACAGCTAAACCAAACGTTTCCAATGTACATTTCCACCTTTATATAGTGTACAAAGGCATCCGGAAGCCTGGAAAGTCATTAATTTTATTGTCCAGTATTTCCTTCATGAGATATTGCAACACTTAGAAAAAGTGTACAGCGCCAGCAGACAATGAATTTTCAGCACTAAAAAAACGAAACTTCATTAACAGCTAAACTAAACGTTTCCAATGTAAATTTCCACCCTTATATAGTGTAAAAAGACATCCTGAAGCCTGGGCAGTCATTAATTTGATTGTCCAATATTTCCCTTATGAGATAATGCCTCTCATAGCAAATGTGTACAGCGCGAGCTGAAAATGCATTTACAGCACTAAAAAACCAAACTTTTATAACAGCTAAACCAAACGTTTCCAATGTACATTTCCACCTTTATATAGTGTAGAAAGGCATCCTGAAGCCTGGAAAGTCATTAATTTGATTGTCCAGTATTTCCTTCATGAGATATTGCAACACTTAGAAAAAGTGTACAGCGCCAGCAGACAATGAATTTTCAGCACTAAAAAAACGAAACTTCATTAACAGCTAAACCAAACGTTTCCAATGTAAATTTCCACATTTATAGAGTGTAAAAAGGCATCCTGAAGCCTGGGCAGTCATTAATTTGATTGTCCAGTATTTCCCTTATGAGATAATGCCTCACATAGCAAATGTGTACAGTGCGAGCTGAAAATGCATTTTCAGCACTAAAAAAACCAAACTTTTATAACAGCTAAACCAAACGTTTCCAATGTAAATTTCCACATTTATAGAGTGTAAAAAGGCATCCTGAAGCCTGGGAAGTCATTAATTTGATTGTCCAGTATTTCCCTTATGAGATAATGCCTCACATAGCAAATGTGTACAGTGCGAGCTGAAAATGCATTTTCAGCACTAAAAAACCAAACTTTTATAACAGCTAAACCAAACGTTTACAATGTAAATTTCCACCTTTATATAGTGTAAAAAGACATCCTGAAGCCTGGGCAGTCATTAATTTGATTGTCCAGTATTTCCCTTATGAGATAATGCCTCACATAGCAAATGTGTACAGCGCGAGCTGAAAATGCATTTACAGCACTAAAAAACCAAACTTTTATAACAGCTAAACCAAACGTTTCCAATGTAAATTTCCACCTTTATATAGTGTAAAAAGACATCCTGAAGCCTGGGCAGTCATTAATTTGATTGTCCAATATTTCCCTTATGAGATAATGCCTCTCATAGCAAATGTGTACAGCGCGAGCTGAAAATGCATTTACAGCACTAAAAAACCAAACTTTTATAACAGCTAAACCAAACGTTTCCAATGTAAATTTCCACCTTTATATAGTGTAGAAAGGCATCCTGAAGCCTGGAAAGTCATTAATTTGATTGTCCAGTATTTCCTTCATGAGATATTGCAACACTTAGAAAAAGTGTACAGCGCCAGCAGACAATGAATTTTCAGCACTAAAAAAACGAAACTTCATTAACAGCTAAACCAAACGTTTCCAATATAAATTTCCACATTTATAGAGTGTAAAAAGGCATCCTGAAGCCTGGGAAGTCATTAATTTGATTGTCCAGTATTTCCCTTATGAGATAATGCCTCACATAGCAAATGTGTACAGTGCGAGCTGAAAATGCATTTTCAGCACTAAAAAACCAAACTTTTATAACAGCTAAACCAAACGTTTCCAATGTAAATTTCCACCTTTAGATAGTGTAAAAAGACATCCTGAAGCCTGGGCAGTCATTAATTTGATTGTCCAGTATTTCCCTTATGAGATAATGCCTCACATAGCAAATGTGTACAGTGCGAGCTGAAAATGCATTTTCAGCACTAAAAAAACCAAACTTTTATAACAGCTAAACCAAACGTTTCCAATGTAAATTTCCACCTTTATATAGTGTAAAAAGACATCCTGAAGCCTGGGCAGTCATTAATTTGATTGTCCAATATTTCCCTTATGAGATAATGCCTCTCATAGCAAATGTGTACAGCGCGAGCTGAAAATGCATTTACAGCACTAAAAAACCAAACTTTTATAACAGCTAAACCAAACGTTTCCAATGTAAATTTCCACCTTTATATAGTGTAGAAAGGCATCCTGAAGCATGGAAAGTCATTAATTTGATTGTCCAGTATTTCCTTCATGAGATATTGCAACACTTAGAAAAAGTGTACAGCGCCAGCAGACAATGAATTTTCAGCACTAAAAAAACGAAACTTCATTAACAGCTAAACCAAACGTTTCCAATGTAAATTTCCACATTTATAGAGTGTAAAAAGGCATCCTGAAGCCTGGGAAGTCATTAATTTGATTGTCCAGTATTTCCCTTATGAGATAATGCCTCACATAGCAAATGTGTACAGTGCGAGCTGAAAATGCATTTTCAGCACTAAAAAAACAAACTTTTATAACAGCTAAACCAAACGTTTCCAATGTAAATTTCCACCTTTATATAGTGTAAAAAGACATCCTGAAGCCTGGGCAGTCATTAATTTGATTGTCCAGTATTTCCCTTATGAGATAATGCCTCACATAGCAAATGTGTACAGTGCGAGCTGAAAATGCATTTTCAGCACTAAAAAAACCAAACTTTTATAACAGCTAAACCAAACGTTTCCAATGTAAATTTCCACCTTTATATAGTGTAAAAAGACATCCTGAAGCCTAGGCAGTCATTAATTTGATTGTCCAATATTTCCCTTATGAGACAATGCCTCTCATAGCAAATGTGTACAGCGCGAGCTGAAAATGCATTTTCAGCACTAAAAAAACAAACTTTTATAACAGCTAAACCAAACGTTTCCAATGTACATTTCCACCTTTATATAGTGTAGAAAGGCATCCTGAAGCCTGGAAAGTCATTGATTTGATTGTCCAGTATTTCCTTCATGAGATATTGCAACACTTAGAAAAAGTGTACAGCGCCAGCAGACAATGAATTTTCAGCACTAAAAAAACGAAACTTCATTAACAGCTAAACTAAACGTTTCCAATGTAAATTTCCAACTTTATATAGAGTAAAAAGACATCCTGAAGCCTAGGCAGCCATTAATTTGATTGTCCAATATTTCCCTTATGAGATAATGCCTCTCATAGCAAATGTGTACAGCGCGAGCTGAAAATGCATTTACAGCACTAAAAAACCAAACTTTTATAACAGCTAAACCAAACGTTTCCAATGTAAATTTCCACCTTTATATAGTGTAAAAAGACATCCTGAAGCCTGGGCAGTCATTAATTTGATTGTCCAATATTTCCCTTATGAGATAATGCCTCTCATAGAAAATGTGTACAGCGCGAGCTGAAAATGCATTTACAGCACTAAAAAACCAAACTTTTATAACAGCTAAACCAAACGTTTCCAATGTAAATTTCCACCTTTATATAGTGTAGAAAGGCATCCTGAAGCCTGGAAAGTCATTAATTTGATTGTCCAGTATTTCCTTCATGAGATATTGCAACACTTAGAAAAAGAGTACAGCGCCAGCAGACAATGAATTTTCAGCACTAAAAAAAACGAAACTTCATTAACAGCTAAACTAAACGTTTCCAATGTAAATTTCCACCTTTATATAGTGTAAAAAGACATCCTGAAGCCTGGGCAGTCATTAATTTGATTGTCCAATATTTCCCTTATGAGATAATGCCTCTCATAGCAAATGTGTACAGCGCGAGCTGAAAATGCATTTACAGCACTAAAAAACCAAACTTTTATAACAGCTAAACCAAACGTTTCCAATGTAAATTTCCACCTTTATATAGTGTAGAAAGGCATCCTGAAGCCTGGAAAGTCATTAATTTGATTGTCCAGTATTTCCTTCATGAGATATTGCAACACGTAGAAAAAGTGTACAGCGCCAGCAGACAATGAATTTTCAGCACTAAAAAAACGAAACTTCATTAACAGCTAAACCAAACGTTTCCAATGTAAATTTCCACATTTATAGAGTGTAAAAAGGCATCCTGAAGCCTGGGAAGTCATTAATTTGATTGTCCAGTATTTCCCTTATGAGATAATGCCTCACATAGCAAATGTGTACAGTGCGAGCTGAAAATGCATTTTCAGCACTAAAAAACCAAACTTTTATAACAGCTAAACCAAACGTTTCCAATGTAAATTTCCACCTTTACATAGTGTAAAAAGACATCCTGAAGCCTGGGCAGTCATTAATTTGATTGTCCAATATTTCCCTTTTGAGATAATGCCTCTCATAGCAAATGTGTAAAGCGCGAGCTGAAAATGCATTTACAGCACTAAAAAACCAAACTTTTATAACAGCTAAACCAAACGTTTCCAATGTAAATTTCCACCTTTATATAGTGTAGAAAGGCATCCTGAAGCCTGGAAAGTCATTAATTTGATTGTCCAGTATTTCCTTCATGAGATATTGCAACACTTAGAAAAAGTGTACAGCGCCAGCAGACAATGAATTTTCAGCACTAAAAAAACGAAACTTCATTAACAGCTAAACCAAACGTTTACAATGTAAATTTCCACATTTATAGAGTGTAAAAAGGCATCCTGAAGCCTGGGAAGTCATTAATTTAATTGTCCAGTATTTCCCTTATGAGATAATGCCTCACATAGCAAATGTGTACAGTGCGAGCTGAAAATGCATTTTCAGCACTAAAAAAACAAACTTTTATAACAGCTAAACCAAACGTTTCCAATGTAAATTTCCACCTTTATATAGTGTAAAAAGACATCCTGAAGCCTGGGCAGTCATTAATTTGATTGTCCAGTATTTCCCTTATGAGATAATGCCTCACATAGCAAATGTGTACAGTGCGAGCTGAAAATGCATTTTCAGCACTAAAAAAACCAAACTTTTATAACAGCTAAACCAAACGTTTCCAATGTAAATTTCCACCTTTATATAGTGTAAAAAGACATCCTGAAGCCTAGGCAGTCATTAATTTGATTGTCCAATATTTCCCTTATGAGACAATGCCTCTCATAGCAAATGTGTACAGCGCGAGCTGAAAATGCATTTTCAGCACTAAAAAAACAAACTTTTATAACAGCTAAACCAAACGTTTCCAATGTACATTTCCACCTTTATATAGTGTAGAAAGGCATCCTGAAGCCTGGAAAGTCATTGATTTGATTGTCCAGTATTTCCTTCATGAGATATTTCAACACTTAGAAAAAGTGTACAGCGCCAGCAGACAATGAATTTTCAGCACTAAAAAAACGAAACTTCATTAACAGCTAAACTAAACGTTTCCAATGTAAATTTCCAACTTTATATAGTGTAAAAAGACATCCTGAAGCCTGGGCAGCCATTAATTTGATTGTCCAATATTTCCCTTATGAGATAATGCCTCTCATAGCAAATGTGTACAGCGCGAGCTGAAAATGCATTTACAGCACTAAAAAACCAAACTTTTATAACAGCTAAACCAAACGTTTCCAATGTAAATTTCCACCTTTATATAGTGTAGAAAGGCATCCTGAAGCCTGGAAAGTCATTAATTTGATTGTCCAGTATTTCCTTCATGAGATATTGCAACACTTAGAAAAAGTGTACAGCGCCAGCAGACAATGAATTTTCAGCACTAAAAAAAACGAAACTTCATTAACAGCTAAACTAAACGTTTCCAATGTAAATTTCCACCTTTATATAGTGTAAAAAGACATCCTGAAGCCTGGGCAGTCATTAATTTGATTGTCCAATATTTCCCTTATGAGATAATGCCTCTCATAGCAAATGTGTACAGCGCGAGCTGAAAATGCATTTACAGCACTAAAAAACCAAACTTTTATAACAGCTAAACCAAACGTTTCCAACGTAAATTTCCACCTTTATATAGTGTAGAAAGGCATCCTGAAGCCTGGAAAGTCATTAATTTGATTGTCCAGTATTTCCTTCATGAGATATTGCAACACTTAGAAAAAGTGTACAGCGCCAGCAGACAATGAATTTTCAGCACTAAAAAAACGAAACTTCATTAACAGCTAAACCAAACGTTTCCAATGTAAATTTCCACATTTATAGAGTGTAAAAAGGCATCCTGAAGCCTGGGAAGTCATTAATTTGATTGTCCAGTATTTCCCTTATGAGATAATGCCTCACATAGCAAATGTGTACAGTGCGAGCTGAAAATGCATTTTCAGCACTAAAAAACCAAACTTTTATAACAGCTAAACCAAACGTTTCCAATGTAAATTTCCACCTTTAGATAGTGTAAAAAGACATCCTGAAGCCTGGGCAGTCATTAATTTGATTGTCCAGTATTTCCCTTATGAGATAATGCCTCACATAGCAAATGTGTACAGTGCGAGCTGAAAATGCATTTTCAGCACTAAAAAAACCAAACTTTTATAACAGCTAAACCAAACGTTTCCAATGTAAATTTCCACCTTTATATAGTGTAAAAAGACATCCTGAAGCCTGGGCAGTCATTAATTTGATTGTCCAATATTTCCCTTATGAGATAATGCCTCTCATAGCAAATATGTACAGCGCGAGCTGAAAATGCATTTACAGCACTAAAAAACCAAACTTTTATAACAGCTAAACCAAACGTTTCCAATGTAAATTTTCACCTTTATATAGTGTAGAAAGGCATCCTGAAGCCTGGAAAGTCATTAATTTGATTGTCCAGTATTTCCTTCATGAGATATTGCAACACTTAGAAAAAGTGTACAGCGCCAGCAGACAATGAATTTTCAGCACAAAAAAAACGAAACTTCATTAACAGCTAAACCAAACGTTTCCAATGTAAATTTCCACATTTATAGAGTGTAAAAAGACATCCTGAAGCCTGGAAAGTCATTAATTTGATTGTCCAGTATTTCCTTCATGAGAAATTGCAACACTTAGAAAAAGTGTACAGCGCCAGCAGACAATGAATTTTCAGCACTAAAAAAACGAAACTTCATTAACAGCTAAACCAAACGTTTCCAATGTAAATTTCCACATTTATAGAGTGTAAAAAGGCATCCTGAAGCCTGGGAAGTCATTAATTTGATTGTCCAGTATTTCCCTTATGAGATAATGCCTCACAAAGCAAATGTGTACAGTGCGAGCTGAAAATGCATTTTCAGCACTAAAAAACCAAACTTTTATAACAGCTAAACCAAACGTTTCCAATGTAAATTTCCACCTTTATATAGTGTAAAAAGACATCCTGAAGCCTGGGCAGTCATTAATTTGATTGTCCAATATTTCCCTTATGAGATAATGCCTCTCATAGCAAATGTGTACAGCGCGAGCTGAAAATGCATTTACAGCACTAAAAAACCAAACTTTTATAACAGCTAAACCAAACGTTTCCAATGTAAATTTCCACCTTTATATAGTGTAGAAAGGCATCATGAAGCCTGGAAAGTCATTAATTTGATTGTCCAGTATTTCCTTCATGAGATATTGCAACACTTAGAAAAAGTGTACAGCGCCAGCAGACAATGAATTTTCAGCACTAAAAAAACGAAACTTCATTAACAGCTAAACCAAACGTTTCCAATGTAAATTTCCACATTTATAGAGTGTAAAAAGGCATCCTGAAGCCTGGGAAGTCATTAATTTGATTGTCCAGTATTTCCCTTATGAGATAATGCCTCACATAGCAAATGTGTACAGTGCGAGCTGAAAATGCATTTTCAGCACTAAAAAAACAAACTTTTATAACAGCTAAACCAAACGTTTCCAATGTAAATTTCCACCTTTATATAGTGTAAAAAGACATCCTGAAGCCTGGGCAGTCATTAATTTGATTGTCCAGTATTTCCCTTATGAGATAATGCCTCACATAGCAAATGTGTACAGCGCGAGCTGAAAATGCATTTACAGCACTAAAAAAACAAACTTTTATAACAGCTAAACCAAACGTTTCCAATGTAAATTTCCACCTTTATATAGTGTAGAAAGGCATCCTGAAGCCTGGAAAGTCATTAATTTGATTGTCCAGTATTTCCTACATGAGATATTGCAAAACTTAGAAAAAGTGTACAGCGCCAGCAGACAATGAATTTTCAGCAATAAAAAAACGAAACTTCATTAACAGCTAAACCAAACGTTTCCAATGTAAATTTCCACATTTATAGAGTGTAAAAAGGCATCCTGAAGCCTGGGAAGTCATTAATTTGATTGTCCAGTATTTCCCTTATGAGATAATGCCTCACATAGCAAATGTGTACAGTGCGAGCTGAAAATGCATTTTCAGCACTAAAAAACCAAACTTTTATAACACCTAAACCAAACGTTTCCAATGTAAATTTCCACCTTTATATAGTGTAAAAAGACATCCTGAAGCCTGGGCAGTCATTAATTTGATTGTCCAATATTTCCCTTATGAGATAATGCCTCTCATAGCAAATGTGTACAGCGCGAGCTGAAAATGCATTTACAGCACTAAAAAAACAAACTTTTATAACAGCTAAACCAAACGTTTCCAATGTAAATTTCCACCTTTATATAGTGTAGAAAGGCATCCTGAAGCCTGGAAAGTCATTAATTTGATTGTCCAGTATTTCCTTCATGAGATATTGCAACATTTAGAAAAAGTGTACAGCGCCAGCAGACAATGAATTTTCAGCACTAAAAAAACGAAACTTCATTAACAGCTAAACTAAACGTTTCCAATGTAAATTTCCACCTTTATATAGTGTAAAAAGACATCCTGAAGCCCGGGCAGCCATTAATTTGATTGTCCAATATTTCCCTTATGAGATAATGCCTCTCATAGCAAATGTGTACAGCGCGAGCTGAAAATGCATTTACAGCACTAAAAAACCAAACTTTTATAACAGCTAAACCAAACGTTTCCAATGTAAATGTCCACCTTTATATAGTGTAAAAAGACATCCTGAAGCCTGGGCAGTCATTAATTTGATTGTCCAATATTTCCCTTATGAGATAATGCCTCTCATAGCAAATGTGTACAGCGCGAGCTGAAAATGCATTTACAGCACTAAAAAACCAAACTTTTATAACAGCTAAACCAAACGTTTCCAATGTACATTTCCACCTTTATATAGTGTAGAAAGGCATCCTGAAGCCTGGAAAGTCATTAATTTGATTGTCCAGTATTTCCTTCATGAGATATTGCAACACTTAGAAAAAGTGTACAGCGCCAGCAGACAATGAATTTTCAGCACTAAAAAAACGAAACTTCATTAACAGCTAAACCAAACGTTTCCAATGTAAATTTCCACATTTATAGAGTGTAAAAAGGCATCCTGAAGCCTGGGAAGTCATTAATTTGATTGTCCAGTATTTCCCTTATGAGATAATGCCTCACATAGCAAATGTGTACAGTGCGAGCTGAAAATGCATTTTCAGCACTAAAAAACCCAACTTTTATAACAGCTAAACCAAACGTTTCCAATGTAAGTTTCCAACTTTATATAGTGTAAAAAGACATCCTGAAGCCTGGGCAGTCATTAATTTGATTGTCCAATATTTCCCTTTTGAGATAATGCCTCTCATAGCAAATGTGTACAGCGCGAGCTGAAAATGCATTTACAGCACTAAAAAAACAAACTTTTATAACAGCTAAACCAAACGTTTCCAATGTAAATTTCCACCTTTATATAGTGTAGAAAGGCATCCTGAAGCCTGGAAAGTCATTAATTTGATTGTCCAGTATTTCCTTCATGAGATATTGCAACATTTAGAAAAAGTGTACAGCGCCAGCAGACAATGAATTTTCAGCACTAAAAAAACGAAACTTCATTAACAGCTAAACTAAACGTTTCCAATGTAAATTTCCACCTTTATATAGTGTAAAAAGACATCCTGAAGCCCGGGCAGCCATTAATTTGATTGTCCAATATTTCCCTTATGAGATAATGCCTCTCATAGCAAATGTGTACAGCGCGAGCTGAAAATGCATTTACAGCACTAAAAAACCAAACTTTTATAACAGCTAAACCAAACGTTTCCAATGTAAATGTCCACCTTTATATAGTGTAAAAAGACATCCTGAAGCCTGGGCAGTCATTAATTTGATTGTCCAATATTTCCCTTATGAGATAATGCCTCTCATAGCAAATGTGTACAGCGCGAGCTGAAAATGCATTTACAGCACTAAAAAAACAAACTTTTATAACAGCTAAACCAAACGTTTCCAATGTAAATTTCCACCTTTATATAGTGTAGAAAGGCATCCTGAAGCCTGGAAAGTCATTAATTTGATTGTCCAGTATTTCCTTCATGAGATATTGCAACACTTAGAAAAAGTGTACAGCGCCAGCAGACAATGAATTTTCAGCACTAAAAAAACGAAACTTCATTAACAGCTAAACTAAACGTTTCCAATGTAAATTTCCACCTTTATATAGTGTAAAAAGACATCCTGAAGCCTGGGCAGTCATTAATTTGATTGTCCAATATTTCCCTTATGAGATAATGCCTCTCATAGCAAATGTGTACAGCGCGAGCTGAAAATGCATTTACAGCACTAAAAACCCAAACTTTTATAACAGCTAAACCAAACGTTTCCAATGTAAATTTCCACCTTTATATAGTGTAGAAAGGCATCCTGAAGCCTGGAAAGTCATTAATTTGATTGTCCAGTATTTCCTTCATGAGATATTGCAACACTTAGAAAAGGTGTACAGCGCCAGCAGACAATGAATTTTCAGCACTAAAAAAACGAAACTTCATTAACAGCTAAACCAAACGTTTCCAATGTAAATTTCCACATTTATAGAGTGTAAAAAGGCATCCTGAAGCCTGGGAAGTCATTAATTTGATTGTCCAGTATTTCCCTTATGAGATAATGCCTCACATAGCAAATGTGTACAGTGCGAGCTGAAAATGCATTTTCAGCACTAAAAAACCAAACTTTTATAACAGCTAAACCAAACGTTTCCAATGTACATTTCCACCTTTATATAGTGTAGAAAGGCATCCTGAAGCCTGGAAAGTCATTAATTTGATTGTCCAGTATTTCCTTCATGAGATATTGCAACACTTAGAAAAAGTGTACAGCGCCAGCAGACAATGAATTTTCAGCACTAAAAAAACGAAACTTCATTAACAGCTAAAATAAACGTTTCCAATGTAAATTTCCACCCTTATATAGTGTAAAAAGACATCCTGAAGCCTGGGCAGTCATTAATTTGATTGTCCAATATTTCCCTTATGAGATAATGCCTCTCATAGCAAATGTGTACAGCGCGAGCTGAAAATGCATTTACAGCACTAAAAAACCAAACTTTTATAACAGCTAAACCAAACGTTTCCAATGTACATTTCCACCTTTATATAGTGTAGAAAGGCATCCTGAAGCCTGGAAAGTCATTAATTTGATTGTCCAGTATTTCCTTCATGAGATATTGCAACACTTAGAAAAAGTGTACAGCGCCAGCAGACAATGAATTTTCAGCACTAAAAAAACGAAACTTCATTAACAGCTAAACCAAACGTTTCCAATGTAAATTTCCACATTTATAGAGTGTAAAAAGGCATCCTGAAGCCTGGGAAGTCATTAATTTGATTGTCCAGTATTTCCCTTATGAGATAATGCCTCACATGGCAAATGTGTACAGTGCGAGCTGAAAATGCATTTTCAGCACTAAAAAACCCAACTTTTATAACAGCTAAACCAAACGTTTCCAATGTAAGTTTCCAACTTTATATAGTGTAAAAAGACATCCTGAAGCCTGGGCAGTCATTAATTTGATTGTCCAATATTTCCCTTTTGAGATAATGCCTCTCATAGCAAATGTGTACAGCGCGAGCTGAAAATGCATTTACAGCACTAAAAAACCAAACTTTTATAACAGCTAAACCAAACGTTTCCAATGTACATTTCCACCTTTATATAGTGTACAAAGGCATCCGGAAGCCTGGAAAGTCATTAATTTTATTGTCCAGTATTTCCTTCATGAGATATTGCAACACTTAGAAAAAGTGTACAGCGCCAGCAGACAATGAATTTTCAGCACTAAAAAAACGAAACTTCATTAACAGCTAAACTAAACGTTTCCAATGTAAATTTCCACCCTTATATAGTGTAAAAAGACATCCTGAAGCCTGGGCAGTCATTAATTTGATTGTCCAATATTTCCCTTATGAGATAATGCCTCTCATAGCAAATGTGTACAGCGCGAGCTGAAAATGCATTTACAGCACTAAAAAACCAAACTTTTATAACAGCTAAACCAAACGTTTCCAGTGTACATTTCCACCTTTATATAGTGTAGAAAGGCATCCTGAAGCCTGGAAAGTCATTAATTTGATTGTCCAGTATTTCCTTCATGAGATATTGCAACACTTAGAAAAAGTGTACAGCGCCAGCAGACAATGAATTTTCAGCACTAAAAAAACGAAACTTCATTAACAGCTAAACCAAACGTTTCCAATGTAAATTTCCACATTTATAGAGTGTAAAAAGGCATCCTGAAGCCTGGGAAGTCATTAATTTGATTGTCCAGTATTTCCCTTATGAGATAATGCCTCACATAGCAAATGTGTACAGTGCGAGCTGAAAATGCATTTTCAGCACTAAAAAACCCAACTTTTATAACAGCTAAACCAAACGTTTCCAATGTAAGTTTCCAACTTTATATAGTGTAAAAAGACATCCTGAAGCCTGGGCAGTCATTAATTTGATTGTCCAATATTTCCCTTTTGAGATAATGCCTCTCATAGCAAATGTGTACAGCGCGAGCTGAAAATGCATTTACAGCACTAAAAAACCAAACTTTTATAACAGCTAAACCAAACGTTTCCAATGTACATTTCCACCTTTATATAGTGTACAAAGGCATCCGGAAGCCTGGAAAGTCATTAATTTTATTGTCCAGTATTTCCTTCATGAGATATTGCAACACTTAGAAAAAGTGTACAGCGCCAGCAGACAATGAATTTTCAGCACTAAAAAAACGAAACTTCATTAACAGCTAAACTAAACGTTTCCAATGTAAATTTCCACCCTTATATAGTGTAAAAAGACATCCTGAAGCCTGGGCAGTCATTAATTTGATTGTCCAATATTTCCCTTATGAGATAATGCCTCTCATAGCAAATGTGTACAGCGCGAGCTGAAAATGCATTTACAGCACTAAAAAACCAAACTTTTATAACAGCTAAACCAAACGTTTCCAGTGTACATTTCCACCTTTATATAGTGTAGAAAGGCATCCTGAAGCCTGGAAAGTCATTAATTTGATTGTCCAGTATTTCCTTCATGAGATATTGCAACACTTAGAAAAAGTGTACAGCGCCAGCAGACAATGAATTTTCAGCACTAAAAAAACGAAACTTCATTAACAGCTAAACCAAACGTTTCCAATGTAAATTTCCACATTTATAGAGTGTAAAAAGGCATCCTGAAGCCTGGGAAGTCATTAATTTGATTGTCCAGTATTTCCCTTATGAGATAATGCCTCACATAGCAAATGTGTACAGTGCGAGCTGAAAATGCATTTTCAGCACTAAAAAACCCAACTTTTATAACAGCTAAACCAAACGTTTCCAATGTAAGTTTCCAACTTTATATAGTGTAAAAAGACATCCTGAAGCCTGGGCAGTCATTAATTTGATTGTCCAATATTTCCCTTTTGAGATAATGCCTCTCATAGCAAATGTGTACAGCGCGAGCTGAAAATGCATTTACAGCACTAAAAAACCAAACTTTTATAACAGCTAAACCAAACGTTTCCAATGTACATTTCCACCTTTATATAGTGTACAAAGGCATCCGGAAGCCTGGGCAGTCATTAATTTGATTGTCCAATATTTCCCTTATGAGATAATGCCTCTCATAGCAAATGTGTACAGCGCGAGCTGAAAATGCATTTACAGCACTAAAAAACCAAACTTTTATAACAGCTAAACCAAACGTTTCCAATGTACATTTCCACCTTTATATAGTGTAGAAAGGCATCCTGAAGCCTGGAAAGTCATTAATTTGATTGTCCAGTATTTCCTTCATGAGATATTGCAACACTTAGAAAAAGTGTACAGCGCCAGCAGACAATGAATTTTCAGCACTAAAAAAACGAAACTTCATTAACAGCTAAACCAAACGTTTCCAATGTAAATTTCCACATTTATAGAGTGTAAAAAGGCATCCTGAAGCCTGGGAAGTCATTAATTTGATTGTCCAGTATTTCCCTTATGAGATAATGCCTCACATAGCAAATGTGTACAGTGCGAGCTGAAAATGCATTTTCAGCACTAAAAAACCCAACTTTTATAACAGCTAAACCAAACGTTTCCAATGTAAGTTTCCAACTTTATATAGTGTAAAAAGACATCCTGAAGCCTGGGCAGTCATTAATTTGATTGTCCAATATTTCCCTTTTGAGATAATGCCTCTCATAGCAAATGTGTACAGCGCGAGCTGAAAATGCATTTACAGCACTAAAAAACCAAACTTTTATAACAGCTAAACCAAACGTTTCCAATGTACATTTCCACCTTTATATAGTGTACAAAGGCATCCGGAAGCCTGGAAAGTCATTAATTTTATTGTCCAGTATTTCCTTCATGAGATATTGCAACACTTAGAAAAAGTGTACAGCGCCAGCAGACAATGAATTTTCAGCACTAAAAAAACGAAACTTCATTAACAGCTAAACTAAACGTTTCCAATGTAAATTTCCACCCTTATATAGTGTAAAAAGACATCCTGAAGCCTGGGCAGTCATTAATTTGATTGTCCAATATTTCCCTTATGAGATAATGCCTCTCATAGCAAATGTGTACAGCGCGAGCTGAAAATGCATTTACAGCACTAAAAAACCAAACTTTTATAACAGCTAAACCAAACGTTTCCAATGTACATTTCCACCTTTATATAGTGTAGAAAGGCATCCTGAAGCCTGGAAAGTCATTAATTTGATTGTCCAGTATTTCCTTCATGAGATATTGCAACACTTAGAAAAAGTGTACAGCGCCAGCAGACAATGAATTTTCAGCACTAAAAAAACGAAACTTCATTAACAGCTAAACCAAACGTTTCCAATGTAAATTTCCACATTTATAGAGTGTAAAAAGGCATCCTGAAGCCTGGGAAGTCATTAATTTGATTGTCCAGTATTTCCCTTATGAGATAATGCCTCACATAGCAAATGTGTACAGTGCGAGCTGAAAATGCATTTTCAGCACTAAAAAACCCAACTTTTATAACAGCTAAACCAAACGTTTCCAATGTAAGTTTCCAACTTTATATAGTGTAAAAAGACATCCTGAAGCCTGGGCAGTCATTAATTTGATTGTCCAATATTTCCCTTTTGAGATAATGCCTCTCATAGCAAATGTGTACAGCGCGAGCTGAAAATGCATTTACAGCACTAAAAAACCAAACTTTTACAACAGCTAAACCAAACGTTTCCAATGTACATTTCCACCTTTATATAGTGTACAAAGGCATCCGGAAGCCTGGAAAGTCATTAATTTTATTGTCCAGTATTTCCTTCATGAGATATTGCAACACTTAGAAAAAGTGTACAGCGCCAGCAGACAATGAATTTTCAGCACTAAAAAAACGAAACTTCATTAACAGCTAAACTAAACGTTTCCAATGTAAATTTCCACCCTTATATAGTGTAAAAAGACATCCTGAAGCCTGGGCAGTCATTAATTTGATTGTCCAATATTTCCCTTATGAGATAATGCCTCTCATAGCAAATGTGTACAGCGCGAGCTGAAAATGCATTTACAGCACTAAAAAACCAAACTTTTATAACAGCTAAACCAAACGTTTCCAATGTACATTTCCACCTTTATATAGTGTAGAAAGGCATCCTGAAGCCTGGAAAGTCATTAATTTGATTGTCCAGTATTTCCTTCATGAGATATTGCAACACTTAGAAAAAGTGTACAGCGCCAGCAGACAATGAATTTTCAGCACTAAAAAAACGAAACTTCATTAACAGCTAAACCAAACGTTTCCAATGTAAATTTCCACATTTATAGAGTGTAAAAAGGCATCCTGAAGCCTGGGCAGTCATTAATTTGATTGTCCAGTATTTCCCTTATGAGATAATGCCTCACATAGCAAATGTGTACAGTGCGAGCTGAAAATGCATTTTCAGCACTAAAAAAACCAAACTTTTATAACAGCTAAACCAAACGTTTCCAATGTAAATTTCCACATTTATAGAGTGTAAAAAGGCATCCTGAAGCCTGGGAAGTCATTAATTTGATTGTCCAGTATTTCCCTTATGAGATAATGCCTCACATAGCAAATGTGTACAGTGCGAGCTGAAAATGCATTTTCAGCACTAAAAAACCAAACTTTTATAACAGCTAAACCAAACGTTTCCAATGTAAATTTCCACCTTTATATAGTGTAAAAAGACATCCTGAAGCCTGGGCAGTCATTAATTTGATTGTCCAGTATTTCCCTTATGAGATAATGCCTCACATAGCAAATGTGTACAGTGCGAGCTGAAAATGCATTTTCAGCACTAAAAAAACAAACTTTTATAACAGCTAAACCAAACGTTTCCAATGTAAATTTCCACCTTTATATAGTGTAAAAAGACATCCTGAAGCCTGGGCAGTCATTAATTTGATTGTCCAGTATTTCCCTTATGAGATAATGCCTCACATAGCAAATGTGTACAGTGCGAGCTGAAAATGCATTTTCAGCACTAAAAAAACCAAACTTTTATAACAGCTAAACCAAACGTTTCCAATGTAAATTTCCACCTTTATATAGTGTAAAAAGACATCCTGAAGCCTAGGCAGTCATTAATTTGATTGTCCAATATTTCCCTTATGAGACAATGCCTCTCATAGCAAATGTGTACAGCGCGAGCTGAAAATGCATTTTCAGCACTAAAAAAACAAACTTTTATAACAGCTAAACCAAACGTTTCCAATGTACATTTCCACCTTTATATAGTGTAGAAAGGCATCCTGAAGCCTGGAAAGTCATTGATTTGATTGTCCAGTATTTCCTTCATGAGATATTGCAACACTTAGAAAAAGTGTACAGCGCCAGCAGACAATGAATTTTCAGCACTAAAAAAACGAAACTTCATTAACAGCTAAACTAAACATTTCCAATGTAAATTTCCAACTTTATATAGAGTAAAAAGACATCCTGAAGCCTGGGCAGCCATTAATTTGATTGTCCAATATTTCCCTTATGAGATAATGCCTCTCATAGCAAATGTGTACAGCGCGAGCTGAAAATGCATTTACAGCACTAAAAAACCAAACTTTTATAACAGCTAAACCAAACGTTTCCAATGTAAATTTCCACCTTTATATAGTGTAAAAAGACATCCTGAAGCCTGGGCAGTCATTAATTTGATTGTCCAATATTTCCCTTATGAGATAATGCCTCTCATAGCAAATGTGTACAGCGCGAGCTGAAAATGCATTTACAGCACTAAAAAACCAAACTTTTATAACAGCTAAACCAAACGTTTCCAATGTAAATTTCCACCTTTATATAGTGTAGAAAGGCATCCTGAAGCCTGGAAAGTCATTAATTTGATTGTCCAGTATTTCCTTCATGAGATATTGCAACACTTAGAAAAAGTGTACAGCGCCAGCAGACAATGAATTTTCAGCACTAAAAAAAACGAAACTTCATTAACAGCTAAACTAAACGTTTCCAATGTAAATTTCCACCTTTATATAGTGTAAAAAGACATCCTGAAGCCTGGGCAGTCATTAATTTGATTGTCCAATATTTCCCTTATGAGATAATGCCTCTCATAGCAAATGTGTACAGCGCGAGCTGAAAATGCATTTACAGCACTAAAAAACCAAACTTTTATAACAGCTAAACCAAACGTTTCCAATGTAAATTTCCACCTTTATATAGTGTAGAAAGGCATCCTGAAGCCTGGAAAGTCATTAATTTGATTGTCCAGTATTTCCTTCATGAGATATTGCAACAGGTAGAAAAAGTGTACAGCGCCAGCAGACAATGAATTTTCAGCACTAAAAAAACGAAACTTCATTAACAGCTAAACCAAACGTTTCCAATGTAAATTTCCACATTTATAGAGTGTAAAAAGGCATCCTGAAGCCTGGGAAGTCATTAATTTGATTGTCCAGTATTTCCCTTATGAGATAATGCCTCACATAGCAAATGTGTACAGTGCGAGCTGAAAATGCATTTTCAGCACTAAAAAACCAAACTTTTATAACAGCTAAACCAAACGTTTCCAATGTAAATTTCCACCTTTACATAGTGTAAAAAGACATCCTGAAGCCTGGGCAGTCATTAATTTGATTGTCCAATATTTCCCTTTTGAGATAATGCCTCTCATAGCAAATGTGTACAGCGCGAGCTGAAAATGCATTTACAGCACTAAAAAACCAAACTTTTATAACAGCTAAACCAAACGTTTCCAATGTAAATTTCCACCTTTATATAGTGTAGAAAGGCATCCTGAAGCCTGGAAAGTCATTAATTTGATTGTCCAGTATTTCCTTCATGAGATATTGCAACACTTAGAAAAAGTGTACAGCGCCAGCAGACAATGAATTTTCAGCACTAAAAAAACGAAACTTCATTAACAGCTAAACCAAACGTTTCCAATGTAAATTTCCACATTTATAGAGTGTAAAAAGGCATCCTGAAGCCAGGGAAGTCATTAATTTAATTGTCCAGTATTTCCCTTATGAGATAATGCCTCACATAGCAAATGTGTACAGTGCGAGCTGAAAATGCATTTTCAGCACTAAAAAAACAAACTTTTATAACAGCTAAACCAAACGTTTCCAATGTAAATTTCCACCTTTATATAGTGTAAAAAGACATCCTGAAGCCTGGGCAGTCATTAATTTGATTGTCCAGTATTTCCCTTATGAGATAATGCCTCACATAGCAAATGTGTACAGTGCGAGCTGAAAATGCATTTTCAGCACTAAAAAAACCAAACTTTTATAACAGCTAAACCAAACGTTTCCAATGTAAATTTCCACCTTTATATAGTGTAAAAAGACATCCTGAAGCCTAGGCAGTCATTAATTTGATTGTCCAATATTTCCCTTATGAGACAATGCCTCTCATAGCAAATGTGTACAGCGCGAGCTGAAAATGCATTTTCAGCACTAAAAAAACAAACTTTTATAACAGCTAAACCAAACGTTTCCAATGTACATTTCCACCTTTATATAGTGTAGAAAGGCATCCTGAAGCCTGGAAAGTCATTGATTTGATTGTCCAGTATTTCCTTCATGAGATATTGCAACACTTAGAAAAAGTGTACAGCGCCAGCAGACAATGAATTTTCAGCACTAAAAAAACGAAACTTCATTAACAGCTAAACTAAACGTTTCCAATGTAAATTTCCAACTTTATATAGTGTAAAAAGACATCCTGAAGCCTGGGCAGCCATTAATTTGATTGTCCAATATTTCCCTTATGAGATAATGCCTCTCATAGCAAATGTGTACAGCGCGAGCTGAAAATGCATTTACAGCACTAAAAAACCAAACTTTTATAACAGCTAAACCAAACGTTTCCAATGTAAATTTCCACCTTTATATAGTGTAGAAAGGCATCCTGAAGCCTGGAAAGTCATTAATTTGATTGTCCAGTATTTCCTTCATGAGATATTGCAACACTTAGAAAAAGTGTACAGCGCCAGCAGACAATGAATTTTCAGCACTAAAAAAAACGAAACTTCATTAACAGCTAAACTAAACGTTTCCAATGTAAATTTCCACCTTTATATAGTGTAAAAAGACATCCTGAAGCCTGGGCAGTCATTAATTTGATTGTCCAATATTTCCCTTATGAGATAATGCCTCTCATAGCAAATGTGTACAGCGCGAGCTGAAAATGCATTTACAGCACTAAAAAACCAAACTTTTATAACAGCTAAACCAAACGTTTCCAACGTAAATTTCCACCTTTATATAGTGTAGAAAGGCATCCTGAAGCCTGGAAAGTCATTAATTTGATTGTCCAGTATTTCCTTCATGAGATATTGCAACACTTAGAAAAAGTGTACAGCGCCAGCAGACAATGAATTTTCAGCACTAAAAAAACGAAACTTCATTAACAGCTAAACCAAACGTTTCCAATGTAAATTTCCACATTTATAGAGTGTAAAAAGGCATCCTGAAGCCTGGGAAGTCATTAATTTGATTGTCCAGTATTTCCCTTATGAGATAATGCCTCACGTAGCAAATGTGTACAGTGCGAGCTGAAAATGCATTTTCAGCACTAAAAAAACCAAACTTTTATAACAGCTAAACCAAACGTTTCCAATGTAAATTTCCACCTTTAGATAGTGTAAAAAGACATCCTGAAGCCTGGGCAGTCATTAATTTGATTGTCCAATATTTCCCTTATGAGATAATGCCTCTCATAGCAAATGTGTACAGCGCGAGCTGAAAATGCATTTACAGCACTAAAAAACCAAACTTTTATAACAGCTAAACCAAACGTTTCCAATGTAAATTTTCACCTTTATATAGTGTAGAAAGGCATCCTGAAGCCTGGAAAGTCATTAATTTGATTGTCCAGTATTTCCTTCATGAGATATTGCAACACTTAGAAAAAGTGTACAGCGCCAGCAGACAATGAATTTTCAGCACAAAAAAAACGAAACTTCATTAACAGCTAAACCAAACGTTTCCAATGTAAATTTCCACATTTATAGAGTGTAAAAAGACATCCTGAAGCCTGGAAAGTCATTAATTTGATTGTCCAGTATTTCCTTCATGAGAAATTGCAACACTTAGAAAAAGTGTACAGCGCCAGCAGACAATGAATTTTCAGCACTAAAAAAACGAAACTTCATTAACAGCTAAACCAAACGTTTCCAATGTAAATTTCCACATTTATAGAGTGTAAAAAGGCATCCTGAAGCCTGGGAAGTCATTAATTTGATTGTCCAGTATTTCCCTTATGAGATAATGCCTCACAAAGCAAATGTGTACAGTGCGAGCTGAAAATGCATTTTCAGCACTAAAAAACCAAACTTTTATAACAGCTAAACCAAACGTTTCCAATGTAAATTTCCACCTTTATATAGTGTAAAAAGACATCCTGAAGCCTGGGCAGTCATTAATTTGATTGTCCAATATTTCCCTTATGAGATAATGCCTCTCATAGCAAATGTGTACAGCGCGAGCTGAAAATGCATTTACAGCACTAAAAAACCAAACTTTTATAACAGCTAAACCAAACGTTTCCAATGTAAATTTCCACCTTTATATAGTGTAGAAAGGCATCATGAAGCCTGGAAAGTCATTAATTTGATTGTCCAGTATTTCCTTCATGAGATATTGCAACACTTAGAAAAAGTGTACAGCGCCAGCAGACAATGAATTTTCAGCACTAAAAAAACGAAACTTCATTAACAGCTAAACCAAACGTTTCCAATGTAAATTTCCACATTTATAGAGTGTAAAAAGGCATCCTGAAGCCTGGGAAGTCATTAATTTGATTGTCCAGTATTTCCCTTATGAGATAATGCCTCACATAGCAAATGTGTACAGTGCGAGCTGAAAATGCATTTTCAGCACTAAAAAAACAAACTTTTATAACAGCTAAACCAAACGTTTCCAATGTAAATTTCCACCTTTATATAGTGTAAAAAGACATCCTGAAGCCTGGGCAGTCATTAATTTGATTGTCCAGTATTTCCCTTATGAGATAATGCCTCACATAGCAAATGTGTACAGCGCGAGCTGAAAATGCATTTACAGCACTAAAAAAACAAACTTTTATAACAGCTAAACCAAACGTTTCCAATGTAAATTTCCACCTTTATATAGTGTAGAAAGGCATCCTGAAGCCTGGAAAGTCATTAATTTGATTGTCCAGTATTTCCTACATGAGATATTGCAAAACTTAGAAAAAGTGTACAGCGCCAGCAACAATGAATTTTCAGCAATAAAAAAACGAAACTTCATTAACAGCTAAACCAAACGTTTCCAATGTAAATTTCCACATTTATAGAGTGTAAAAAGGCATCCTGAAGCCTGGGAAGTCATTAATTTGATTGTCCAGTATTTCCCTTATGAGATAATGCCTCACATAGCAAATGTGTACAGTGCGAGCTGAAAATGCATTTTCAGCGCTAAAAAACCAAACTTTTATAACACCTAAACCAAACGTTTCCAATGTAAATTTCCACCTTTATATAGTGTAAAAAGACATCCTGAAGCCTGGGCAGTCATTAATTTGATTGTCCAATATTTCCCTTATGAGATAATGCCTCTCATAGCAAATGTGTACAGCGCGAGCTGAAAATGCATTTACAGCACTAAAAAAACAAACTTTTATAACAGCTAAACCAAACGTTTCCAATGTAAATTTCCACCTTTATATAGTGTAGAAAGGCATCCTGAAGCCTGGAAAGTCATTAATTTGATTGTCCAGTATTTCCTTCATGAGATATTGCAACACTTAGAAAAAGTGTACAGCGCCAGCAGACAATGAATTTTCAGCACTAAAAAAAACGAAACTTCATTAACAGCTAAACTAAACGTTTCCAATGTAAATTTCCACCTTTATATAGTGTAAAAAGACATCCTGAAGCCTGGGCAGTCATTAATTTGATTGTCCAATATTTCCCTTATGAGATAATGCCTCTCATAGCAAATGTGTACAGCGCGAGCTGAAAATGCATTTACAGCACTAAAAAACCAAACTTTTATAACAGCTAAACCAAACGTTTCCAACGTAAATTTCCACCTTTATATAGTGTAGAAAGGCATCCTGAAGCCTGGAAAGTCATTAATTTGATTGTCCAGTATTTCCTTCATGAGATATTGCAACACTTAGAAAAAGTGTACAGCGCCAGCAGACAATGAATTTTCAGCACTAAAAAAACGAAACTTCATTAACAGCTAAACCAAACGTTTCCAATGTAAATTTCCACATTTATAGAGTGTAAAAAGGCATCCTGAAGCCTGGGAAGTCATTAATTTGATTGTCCAGTATTTCCCTTATGAGATAATGCCTCACATAGCAAATGTGTACAGTGCGAGCTGAAAATGCATTTTCAGCACTAAAAAACCAAACTTTTATAACAGCTAAACCAAACGTTTCCAATGTAAATTTCCACCTTTAGATAGTGTAAAAAGACATCCTGAAGCCTGGGCAGTCATTAATTTGATTGTCCAGTATTTCCCTTATGAGATAATGCCTCACATAGCAAATGTGTACAGTGCGAGCTGAAAATGCATTTTCAGCACTAAAAAAACCAAACTTTTATAACAGCTAAACCAAACGTTTCCAATGTAAATTTCCACCTTTATATAGTGTAAAAAGACATCCTGAAGCCTGGGCAGTCATTAATTTGATTGTCCAATATTTCCCTTATGAGATAATGCCTCTCATAGCAAATGTGTACAGCGCGAGCTGAAAATGCATTTACAGCACTAAAAAACCAAACTTTTATAACAGCTAAACCAAACGTTTCCAATGTAAATTTTCACCTTTATATAGTGTAGAAAGGCATCCTGAAGCCTGGAAAGTCATTAATTTGATTGTCCAGTATTTCCTTCATGAGATATTGCAACACTTAGAAAAAGTGTACAGCGCCAGCAGACAATGAATTTTCAGCACAAAAAAAACGAAACTTCATTAACAGCTAAACCAAACGTTTCCAATGTAAATTTCCACATTTATAGAGTGTAAAAAGACATCCTGAAGCCTGGAAAGTCATTAATTTGATTGTCCAGTATTTCCTTCATGAGAAATTGCAACACTTAGAAAAAGTGTACAGCGCCAGCAGACAATGAATTTTCAGCACTAAAAAAACGAAACTTCATTAACAGCTAAACCAAACGTTTCCAATGTAAATTTCCACATTTATAGAGTGTAAAAAGGCATCCTGAAGCCTGGGAAGTCATTAATTTGATTGTCCAGTATTTCCCTTATGAGATAATGCCTCACAAAGCAAATGTGTACAGTGCGAGCTGAAAATGCATTTTCAGCACTAAAAAACCAAACTTTTATAACAGCTAAACCAAACGTTTCCAATGTAAATTTCCACCTTTATATAGTGTAAAAAGACATCCTGAAGCCTGGGCAGTCATTAATTTGATTGTCCAATATTTCCCTTATGAGATAATGCCTCTCATAGCAAATGTGTACAGCGCGAGCTGAAAATGCATTTACAGCACTAAAAAACCAAACTTTTATAACAGCTAAACCAAACGTTTCCAATGTAAATTTCCACCTTTATATAGTGTAGAAAGGCATCATGAAGCCTGGAAAGTCATTAATTTGATTGTCCAGTATTTCCTTCATGAGATATTGCAACACTTAGAAAAAGTGTACAGCGCCAGCAGACAATGAATTTTCAGCACTAAAAAAACGAAACTTCATTAACAGCTAAACCAAACGTTTCCAATGTAAATTTCCACATTTATAGAGTGTAAAAAGGCATCCTGAAGCCTGGGAAGTCATTAATTTGATTGTCCAGTATTTCCCTTATGAGATAATGCCTCACATAGCAAATGTGTACAGTGCGAGCTGAAAATGCATTTTCAGCACTAAAAAAACAAACTTTTATAACAGCTAAACCAAACGTTTCCAATGTAAATTTCCACCTTTATATAGTGTAAAAAGACATCCTGAAGCCTGGGCAGTCATTAATTTGATTGTCCAGTATTTCCCTTATGAGATAATGCCTCACATAGCAAATGTGTACAGCGCGAGCTGAAAATGCATTTACAGCACTAAAAAAACAAACTTTTATAACAGCTAAACCAAACGTTTCCAATGTAAATTTCCACCTTTATATAGTGTAGAAAGGCATCCTGAAGCCTGGAAAGTCATTAATTTGATTGTCCAGTATTTCCTACATGAGATATTGCAAAACTTAGAAAAAGTGTACAGCGCCAGCAGACAATGAATTTTCAGCAATAAAAAAACGAAACTTCATTAACAGCTAAACCAAACGTTTCCAATGTAAATTTCCACATTTATAGAGTGTAAAAAGGCATCCTGAAGCCTGGGAAGTCATTAATTTGATTGTCCAGTATTTCCCTTATGAGATAATGCCTCACATAGCAAATGTGTACAGTGCGAGCTGAAAATGCATTTTCAGCACTAAAAAACCAAACTTTTATAACACCTAAACCAAACGTTTCCAATGTAAATTTCCACCTTTATATAGTGTAAAAAGACATCCTGAAGCCTGGGCAGTCATTAATTTGATTGTCCAATATTTCCCTTATGAGATAATGCCTCTCATAGCAAATGTGTACAGCGCGAGCTGAAAATGCATTTACAGCACTAAAAAAACAAACTTTTATAACAGCTAAACCAAACGTTTCCAATGTAAATTTCCACCTTTATATAGTGTAGAAAGGCATCCTGAAGCCTGGAAAGTCATTAATTTGATTGTCCAGTATTTCCTTCATGAGATATTGCAACATTTAGAAAAAGTGTACAGCGCCAGCAGACAATGAATTTTCAGCACTAAAAAAACGAAACTTCATTAACAGCTAAACTAAACGTTTCCAATGTAAATTTCCACCTTTATATAGTGTAAAAAGACATCCTGAAGCCCGGGCAGCCATTAATTTGATTGTCCAATATTTCCCTTATGAGATAATGCCTCTCATAGCAAATGTGTACAGCGCGAGCTGAAAATGCATTTACAGCACTAAAAAACCAAACTTTTATAACAGCTAAACCAAACGTTTCCAATGTAAATGTCCACCTTTATATAGTGTAAAAAGACATCCTGAAGCCTGGGCAGTCATTAATTTGATTGTCCAATATTTCCCTTATGAGATAATGCCTCTCATAGCAAATGTGTACAGCGCGAGCTGAAAATGCATTTACAGCACTAAAAAACCAAACTTTTATAACAGCTAAACCAAACGTTTCCAATGTACATTTCCACCTTTATATAGTGTAGAAAGGCATCCTGAAGCCTGGAAAGTCATTAATTTGATTGTCCAGTATTTCCTTCATGAGATATTGCAACACTTAGAAAAAGTGTACAGCGCCAGCAGACAATGAATTTTCAGCACTAAAAAAACGAAACTTCATTAACAGCTAAACCAAACGTTTCCAATGTAAATTTCCACATTTATAGAGTGTAAAAAGGCATCCTGAAGCCTGGGAAGTCATTAATTTGATTGTCCAGTATTTCCCTTATGAGATAATGCCTCACATAGCAAATGTGTACAGTGCGAGCTGAAAATGCATTTTCAGCACTAAAAAACCCAACTTTTATAACAGCTAAACCAAACGTTTCCAATGTAAGTTTCCAACTTTATATAGTGTAAAAAGACATCCTGAAGCCTGGGCAGTCATTAATTTGATTGTCCAATATTTCCCTTTTGAGATAATGCCTCTCATAGCAAATGTGTACAGCGCGAGCTGAAAATGCATTTACAGCACTAAAAAAACAAACTTTTATAACAGCTAAACCAAACGTTTCCAATGTAAATTTCCACCTTTATATAGTGTAGAAAGGCATCCTGAAGCCTGGAAAGTCATTAATTTGATTGTCCAGTATTTCCTTCATGAGATATTGCAACATTTAGAAAAAGTGTACAGCGCCAGCAGACAATGAATTTTCAGCACTAAAAAAACGAAACTTCATTAACAGCTAAACTAAACGTTTCCAATGTAAATTTCCACCTTTATATAGTGTAAAAAGACATCCTGAAGCCCGGGCAGCCATTAATTTGATTGTCCAATATTTCCCTTATGAGATAATGCCTCTCATAGCAAATGTGTACAGCGCGAGCTGAAAATGCATTTACAGCACTAAAAAACCAAACTTTTATAACAGCTAAACCAAACGTTTCCAATGTAAATGTCCACCTTTATATAGTGTAAAAAGACATCCTGAAGCCTGGGCAGTCATTAATTTGATTGTCCAATATTTCCCTTATGAGATAATGCCTCTCATAGCAAATGTGTACAGCGCGAGCTGAAAATGCATTTACAGCACTAAAAAAACAAACTTTTATAACAGCTAAACCAAACGTTTCCAATGTAAATTTCCACCTTTATATAGTGTAGAAAGGCATCCTGAAGCCTGGAAAGTCATTAATTTGATTGTCCAGTATTTCCTTCATGAGATATTGCAACACTTAGAAAAAGTGTACAGCGCCAGCAGACAATGAATTTTCAGCACTAAAAAAACGAAACTTCATTAACAGCTAAACTAAACGTTTCCAATGTAAATTTCCACCTTTATATAGTGTAAAAAGACATCCTGAAGCCTGGGCAGTCATTAATTTGATTGTCCAATATTTCCCTTATGAGATAATGCCTCTCATAGCAAATGTGTACAGCGCGAGCTGAAAATGCATTTACAGCACTAAAAACCCAAACTTTTATAACAGCTAAACCAAACGTTTCCAATGTAAATTTCCACCTTTATATAGTGTAGAAAGGCATCCTGAAGCCTGGAAAGTCATTAATTTGATTGTCCAGTATTTCCTTCATGAGATATTGCAACACTTAGAAAAGGTGTACAGCGCCAGCAGACAATGAATTTTCAGCACTAAAAAAACGAAACTTCATTAACAGCTAAACCAAACGTTTCCAATGTAAATTTCCACATTTATAGAGTGTAAAAAGGCATCCTGAAGCCTGGGAAGTCATTAATTTGATTGTCCAGTATTTCCCTTATGAGATAATGCCTCACATAGCAAATGTGTACAGTGCGAGCTGAAAATGCATTTTCAGCACTAAAAAACCAAACTTTTATAACAGCTAAACCAAACGTTTCCAATGTACATTTCCACCTTTATATAGTGTAGAAAGGCATCCTGAAGCCTGGAAAGTCATTAATTTGATTGTCCAGTATTTCCTTCATGAGATATTGCAACACTTAGAAAAAGTGTACAGCGCCAGCAGACAATGAATTTTCAGCACTAAAAAAACGAAACTTCATTAACAGCTAAAATAAACGTTTCCAATGTAAATTTCCACCCTTATATAGTGTAAAAAGACATCCTGAAGCCTGGGCAGTCATTAATTTGATTGTCCAATATTTCCCTTATGAGATAATGCCTCTCATAGCAAATGTGTACAGCGCGAGCTGAAAATGCATTTACAGCACTAAAAAACCAAACTTTTATAACAGCTAAACCAAACGTTTCCAATGTACATTTCCACCTTTATATAGTGTAGAAAGGCATCCTGAAGCCTGGAAAGTCATTAATTTGATTGTCCAGTATTTCCTTCATGAGATATTGCAACACTTAGAAAAAGTGTACAGCGCCAGCAGACAATGAATTTTCAGCACTAAAAAAACGAAACTTCATTAACAGCTAAACCAAACGTTTCCAATGTAAATTTCCACATTTATAGAGTGTAAAAAGGCATCCTGAAGCCTGGGAAGTCATTAATTTGATTGTCCAGTATTTCCCTTATGAGATAATGCCTCACATAGCAAATGTGTACAGTGCGAGCTGAAAATGCATTTTCAGCACTAAAAAACCCAACTTTTATAACAGCTAAACCAAACGTTTCCAATGTAAGTTTCCAACTTTATATAGTGTAAAAAGACATCCTGAAGCCTGGGCAGTCATTAATTTGATTGTCCAATATTTCCCTTTTGAGATAATGCCTCTCATAGCAAATGTGTACAGCGCGAGCTGAAAATGCATTTACAGCACTAAAAAACCAAACTTTTATAACAGCTAAACCAAACGTTTCCAATGTACATTTCCACCTTTATATAGTGTACAAAGGCATCCGGAAGCCTGGAAAGTCATTAATTTTATTGTCCAGTATTTCCTTCATGAGATATTGCAACACTTAGAAAAAGTGTACAGCGCCAGCAGACAATGAATTTTCAGCACTAAAAAAACGAAACTTCATTAACAGCTAAACTAAACGTTTCCAATGTAAATTTCCACCCTTATATAGTGTAAAAAGACATCCTGAAGCCTGGGCAGTCATTAATTTGATTGTCCAATATTTCCCTTATGAGATAATGCCTCTCATAGCAAATGTGTACAGCGCGAGCTGAAAATGCATTTACAGCACTAAAAAACCAAACTTTTATAACAGCTAAACCAAACGTTTCCAGTGTACATTTCCACCTTTATATAGTGTAGAAAGGCATCCTGAAGCCTGGAAAGTCATTAATTTGATTGTCCAGTATTTCCTTCATGAGATATTGCAACACTTAGAAAAAGTGTACAGCGCCAGCAGACAATGAATTTTCAGCACTAAAAAAACGAAACTTCATTAACAGCTAAACCAAACGTTTCCAATGTAAATTTCCACATTTATAGAGTGTAAAAAGGCATCCTGAAGCCTGGGAAGTCATTAATTTGATTGTCCAGTATTTCCCTTATGAGATAATGCCTCACATAGCAAATGTGTACAGTGCGAGCTGAAAATGCATTTTCAGCACTAAAAAACCCAACTTTTATAACAGCTAAACCAAACGTTTCCAATGTAAGTTTCCAACTTTATATAGTGTAAAAAGACATCCTGAAGCCTGGGCAGTCATTAATTTGATTGTCCAATATTTCCCTTTTGAGATAATGCCTCTCATAGCAAATGTGTACAGCGCGAGCTGAAAATGCATTTACAGCACTAAAAAACCAAACTTTTATAACAGCTAAACCAAACGTTTCCAATGTACATTTCCACCTTTATATAGTGTACAAAGGCATCCGGAAGCCTGGAAAGTCATTAATTTTATTGTCCAGTATTTCCTTCATGAGATATTGCAACACTTAGAAAAAGTGTACAGCGCCAGCAGACAATGAATTTTCAGCACTAAAAAAACGAAACTTCATTAACAGCTAAACTAAACGTTTCCAATGTAAATTTCCACCCTTATATAGTGTAAAAAGACATCCTGAAGCCTGGGCAGTCATTAATTTGATTGTCCAATATTTCCCTTATGAGATAATGCCTCTCATAGCAAATGTGTACAGCGCGAGCTGAAAATGCATTTACAGCACTAAAAAACCAAACTTTTATAACAGCTAAACCAAACGTTTCCAGTGTACATTTCCACCTTTATATAGTGTAGAAAGGCATCCTGAAGCCTGGAAAGTCATTAATTTGATTGTCCAGTATTTCCTTCATGAGATATTGCAACACTTAGAAAAAGTGTACAGCGCCAGCAGACAATGAATTTTCAGCACTAAAAAAACGAAACTTCATTAACAGCTAAACCAAACGTTTCCAATGTAAATTTCCACATTTATAGAGTGTAAAAAGGCATCCTGAAGCCTGGGAAGTCATTAATTTGATTGTCCAGTATTTCCCTTATGAGATAATGCCTCACATAGCAAATGTGTACAGTGCGAGCTGAAAATGCATTTTCAGCACTAAAAAACCCAACTTTTATAACAGCTAAACCAAACGTTTCCAATGTAAGTTTCCAACTTTATATAGTGTAAAAAGACATCCTGAAGCCTGGGCAGTCATTAATTTGATTGTCCAATATTTCCCTTTTGAGATAATGCCTCTCATAGCAAATGTGTACAGCGCGAGCTGAAAATGCATTTACAGCACTAAAAAACCAAACTTTTATAACAGCTAAACCAAACGTTTCCAATGTACATTTCCACCTTTATATAGTGTACAAAGGCATCCGGAAGCCTGGGCAGTCATTAATTTGATTGTCCAATATTTCCCTTATGAGATAATGCCTCTCATAGCAAATGTGTACAGCGCGAGCTGAAAATGCATTTACAGCACTAAAAAACCAAACTTTTATAACAGCTAAACCAAACGTTTCCAATGTACATTTCCACCTTTATATAGTGTAGAAAGGCATCCTGAAGCCTGGAAAGTCATTAATTTGATTGTCCAGTATTTCCTTCATGAGATATTGCAACACTTAGAAAAAGTGTACAGCGCCAGCAGACAATGAATTTTCAGCACTAAAAAAACGAAACTTCATTAACAGCTAAACCAAACGTTTCCAATGTAAATTTCCACATTTATAGAGTGTAAAAAGGCATCCTGAAGCCTGGGAAGTCATTAATTTGATTGTCCAGTATTTCCCTTATGAGATAATGCCTCACATAGCAAATGTGTACAGTGCGAGCTGAAAATGCATTTTCAGCACTAAAAAACCCAACTTTTATAACAGCTAAACCAAACGTTTCCAATGTAAGTTTCCAACTTTATATAGTGTAAAAAGACATCCTGAAGCCTGGGCAGTCATTAATTTGATTGTCCAATATTTCCCTTTTGAGATAATGCCTCTCATAGCAAATGTGTACAGCGCGAGCTGAAAATGCATTTACAGCACTAAAAAACCAAACTTTTATAACAGCTAAACCAAACGTTTCCAATGTACATTTCCACCTTTATATAGTGTACAAAGGCATCCGGAAGCCTGGAAAGTCATTAATTTTATTGTCCAGTATTTCCTTCATGAGATATTGCAACACTTAGAAAAAGTGTACAGCGCCAGCAGACAATGAATTTTCAGCACTAAAAAAACGAAACTTCATTAACAGCTAAACTAAACGTTTCCAATGTAAATTTCCACCCTTATATAGTGTAAAAAGACATCCTGAAGCCTGGGCAGTCATTAATTTGATTGTCCAATATTTCCCTTATGAGATAATGCCTCTCATAGCAAATGTGTACAGCGCGAGCTGAAAATGCATTTACAGCACTAAAAAACCAAACTTTTATAACAGCTAAACCAAACGTTTCCAATGTACATTTCCACCTTTATATAGTGTAGAAAGGCATCCTGAAGCCTGGAAAGTCATTAATTTGATTGTCCAGTATTTCCTTCATGAGATATTGCAACACTTAGAAAAAGTGTACAGCGCCAGCAGACAATGAATTTTCAGCACTAAAAAAACGAAACTTCATTAACAGCTAAACCAAACGTTTCCAATGTAAATTTCCACATTTATAGAGTGTAAAAAGGCATCCTGAAGCCTGGGAAGTCATTAATTTGATTGTCCAGTATTTCCCTTATGAGATAATGCCTCACATAGCAAATGTGTACAGTGCGAGCTGAAAATGCATTTTCAGCACTAAAAAACCCAACTTTTATAACAGCTAAACCAAACGTTTCCAATGTAAGTTTCCAACTTTATATAGTGTAAAAAGACATCCTGAAGCCTGGGCAGTCATTAATTTGATTGTCCAATATTTCCCTTTTGAGATAATGCCTCTCATAGCAAATGTGTACAGCGCGAGCTGAAAATGCATTTACAGCACTAAAAAACCAAACTTTTACAACAGCTAAACCAAACGTTTCCAATGTACATTTCCACCTTTATATAGTGTACAAAGGCATCCGGAAGCCTGGAAAGTCATTAATTTTATTGTCCAGTATTTCCTTCATGAGATATTGCAACACTTAGAAAAAGTGTACAGCGCCAGCAGACAATGAATTTTCAGCACTAAAAAAACGAAACTTCATTAACAGCTAAACTAAACGTTTCCAATGTAAATTTCCACCCTTATATAGTGTAAAAAGACATCCTGAAGCCTGGGCAGTCATTAATTTGATTGTCCAATATTTCCCTTATGAGATAATGCCTCTCATAGCAAATGTGTACAGCGCGAGCTGAAAATGCATTTACAGCACTAAAAAACCAAACTTTTATAACAGCTAAACCAAACGTTTCCAATGTACATTTCCACCTTTATATAGTGTAGAAAGGCATCCTGAAGCCTGGAAAGTCATTAATTTGATTGTCCAGTATTTCCTTCATGAGATATTGCAACACTTAGAAAAAGTGTACAGCGCCAGCAGACAATGAATTTTCAGCACTAAAAAAACGAAACTTCATTAACAGCTAAACCAAACGTTTCCAATGTAAATTTCCACATTTATAGAGTGTAAAAAGGCATCCTGAAGCCTGGGCAGTCATTAATTTGATTGTCCAGTATTTCCCTTATGAGATAATGCCTCACATAGCAAATGTGTACAGTGCGAGCTGAAAATGCATTTTCAGCACTAAAAAAACCAAACTTTTATAACAGCTAAACCAAACGTTTCCAATGTAAATTTCCACATTTATAGAGTGTAAAAAGGCATCCTGAAGCCTGGGAAGTCATTAATTTGATTGTCCAGTATTTCCCTTATGAGATAATGCCTCACATAGCAAATGTGTACAGTGCGAGCTGAAAATGCATTTTCAGCACTAAAAAACCAAACTTTTATAACAGCTAAACCAAACGTTTCCAATGTAAATTTCCACCTTTATATAGTGTAAAAAGACATCCTGAAGCCTGGGCAGTCATTAATTTGATTGTCCAGTATTTCCCTTATGAGATAATGCCTCACATAGCAAATGTGTACAGTGCGAGCTGAAAATGCATTTTCAGCACTAAAAAAACAAACTTTTATAACAGCTAAACCAAACGTTTCCAATGTAAATTTCCACCTTTATATAGTGTAAAAAGACATCCTGAAGCCTGGGCAGTCATTAATTTGATTGTCCAGTATTTCCCTTATGAGATAATGCCTCACATAGCAAATGTGTACAGTGCGAGCTGAAAATGCATTTTCAGCACTAAAAAAACCAAACTTTTATAACAGCTAAACCAAACGTTTCCAATGTAAATTTCCACCTTTATATAGTGTAAAAAGACATCCTGAAGCCTAGGCAGTCATTAATTTGATTGTCCAATATTTCCCTTATGAGACAATGCCTCTCATAGCAAATGTGTACAGCGCGAGCTGAAAATGCATTTTCAGCACTAAAAAAACAAACTTTTATAACAGCTAAACCAAACGTTTCCAATGTACATTTCCACCTTTATATAGTGTAGAAAGGCATCCTGAAGCCTGGAAAGTCATTGATTTGATTGTCCAGTATTTCCTTCATGAGATATTGCAACACTTAGAAAAAGTGTACAGCGCCAGCAGACAATGAATTTTCAGCACTAAAAAAACGAAACTTCATTAACAGCTAAACTAAACATTTCCAATGTAAATTTCCAACTTTATATAGAGTAAAAAGACATCCTGAAGCCTGGGCAGCCATTAATTTGATTGTCCAATATTTCCCTTATGAGATAATGCCTCTCATAGCAAATGTGTACAGCGCGAGCTGAAAATGCATTTACAGCACTAAAAAACCAAACTTTTATAACAGCTAAACCAAACGTTTCCAATGTAAATTTCCACCTTTATATAGTGTAAAAAGACATCCTGAAGCCTGGGCAGTCATTAATTTGATTGTCCAATATTTCCCTTATGAGATAATGCCTCTCATAGCAAATGTGTACAGCGCGAGCTGAAAATGCATTTACAGCACTAAAAAACCAAACTTTTATAACAGCTAAACCAAACGTTTCCAATGTAAATTTCCACCTTTATATAGTGTAGAAAGGCATCCTGAAGCCTGGAAAGTCATTAATTTGATTGTCCAGTATTTCCTTCATGAGATATTGCAACACTTAGAAAAAGTGTACAGCGCCAGCAGACAATGAATTTTCAGCACTAAAAAAAACGAAACTTCATTAACAGCTAAACTAAACGTTTCCAATGTAAATTTCCACCTTTATATAGTGTAAAAAGACATCCTGAAGCCTGGGCAGTCATTAATTTGATTGTCCAATATTTCCCTTATGAGATAATGCCTCTCATAGCAAATGTGTACAGCGCGAGCTGAAAATGCATTTACAGCACTAAAAAACCAAACTTTTATAACAGCTAAACCAAACGTTTCCAATGTAAATTTCCACCTTTATATAGTGTAGAAAGGCATCCTGAAGCCTGGAAAGTCATTAATTTGATTGTCCAGTATTTCCTTCATGAGATATTGCAACAGGTAGAAAAAGTGTACAGCGCCAGCAGACAATGAATTTTCAGCACTAAAAAAACGAAACTTCATTAACAGCTAAACCAAACGTTTCCAATGTAAATTTCCACATTTATAGAGTGTAAAAAGGCATCCTGAAGCCTGGGAAGTCATTAATTTGATTGTCCAGTATTTCCCTTATGAGATAATGCCTCACATAGCAAATGTGTACAGTGCGAGCTGAAAATGCATTTTCAGCACTAAAAAACCAAACTTTTATAACAGCTAAACCAAACGTTTCCAATGTAAATTTCCACCTTTACATAGTGTAAAAAGACATCCTGAAGCCTGGGCAGTCATTAATTTGATTGTCCAATATTTCCCTTTTGAGATAATGCCTCTCATAGCAAATGTGTACAGCGCGAGCTGAAAATGCATTTACAGCACTAAAAAACCAAACTTTTATAACAGCTAAACCAAACGTTTCCAATGTAAATTTCCACCTTTATATAGTGTAGAAAGGCATCCTGAAGCCTGGAAAGTCATTAATTTGATTGTCCAGTATTTCCTTCATGAGATATTGCAACACTTAGAAAAAGTGTACAGCGCCAGCAGACAATGAATTTTCAGCACTAAAAAAACGAAACTTCATTAACAGCTAAACCAAACGTTTCCAATGTAAATTTCCACATTTATAGAGTGTAAAAAGGCATCCTGAAGCCAGGGAAGTCATTAATTTAATTGTCCAGTATTTCCCTTATGAGATAATGCCTCACATAGCAAATGTGTACAGTGCGAGCTGAAAATGCATTTTCAGCACTAAAAAAACAAACTTTTATAACAGCTAAACCAAACGTTTCCAATGTAAATTTCCACCTTTATATAGTGTAAAAAGACATCCTGAAGCCTGGGCAGTCATTAATTTGATTGTCCAGTATTTCCCTTATGAGATAATGCCTCACATAGCAAATGTGTACAGTGCGAGCTGAAAATGCATTTTCAGCACTAAAAAAACCAAACTTTTATAACAGCTAAACCAAACGTTTCCAATGTAAATTTCCACCTTTATATAGTGTAAAAAGACATCCTGAAGCCTAGGCAGTCATTAATTTGATTGTCCAATATTTCCCTTATGAGACAATGCCTCTCATAGCAAATGTGTACAGCGCGAGCTGAAAATGCATTTTCAGCACTAAAAAAACAAACTTTTATAACAGCTAAACCAAACGTTTCCAATGTACATTTCCACCTTTATATAGTGTAGAAAGGCATCCTGAAGCCTGGAAAGTCATTGATTTGATTGTCCAGTATTTCCTTCATGAGATATTGCAACACTTAGAAAAAGTGTACAGCGCCAGCAGACAATGAATTTTCAGCACTAAAAAAACGAAACTTCATTAACAGCTAAACTAAACGTTTCCAATGTAAATTTCCAACTTTATATAGTGTAAAAAGACATCCTGAAGCCTGGGCAGCCATTAATTTGATTGTCCAATATTTCCCTTATGAGATAATGCCTCTCATAGCAAATGTGTACAGCGCGAGCTGAAAATGCATTTACAGCACTAAAAAACCAAACTTTTATAACAGCTAAACCAAACGTTTCCAATGTAAATTTCCACCTTTATATAGTGTAGAAAGGCATCCTGAAGCCTGGAAAGTCATTAATTTGATTGTCCAGTATTTCCTTCATGAGATATTGCAACACTTAGAAAAAGTGTACAGCGCCAGCAGACAATGAATTTTCAGCACTAAAAAAAACGAAACTTCATTAACAGCTAAACTAAACGTTTCCAATGTAAATTTCCACCTTTATATAGTGTAAAAAGACATCCTGAAGCCTGGGCAGTCATTAATTTGATTGTCCAATATTTCCCTTATGAGATAATGCCTCTCATAGCAAATGTGTACAGCGCGAGCTGAAAATGCATTTACAGCACTAAAAAACCAAACTTTTATAACAGCTAAACCAAACGTTTCCAACGTAAATTTCCACCTTTATATAGTGTAGAAAGGCATCCTGAAGCCTGGAAAGTCATTAATTTGATTGTCCAGTATTTCCTTCATGAGATATTGCAACACTTAGAAAAAGTGTACAGCGCCAGCAGACAATGAATTTTCAGCACTAAAAAAACGAAACTTCATTAACAGCTAAACCAAACGTTTCCAATGTAAATTTCCACATTTATAGAGTGTAAAAAGGCATCCTGAAGCCTGGGAAGTCATTAATTTGATTGTCCAGTATTTCCCTTATGAGATAATGCCTCACATAGCAAATGTGTACAGTGCGAGCTGAAAATGCATTTTCAGCACTAAAAAAACCAAACTTTTATAACAGCTAAACCAAACGTTTCCAATGTAAATTTCCACCTTTAGATAGTGTAAAAAGACATCCTGAAGCCTGGGCAGTCATTAATTTGATTGTCCAATATTTCCCTTATGAGATAATGCCTCTCATAGCAAATGTGTACAGCGCGAGCTGAAAATGCATTTACAGCACTAAAAAACCAAACTTTTATAACAGCTAAACCAAACGTTTCCAATGTAAATTTTCACCTTTATATAGTGTAGAAAGGCATCCTGAAGCCTGGAAAGTCATTAATTTGATTGTCCAGTATTTCCTTCATGAGATATTGCAACACTTAGAAAAAGTGTACAGCGCCAGCAGACAATGAATTTTCAGCACAAAAAAAACGAAACTTCATTAACAGCTAAACCAAACGTTTCCAATGTAAATTTCCACATTTATAGAGTGTAAAAAGACATCCTGAAGCCTGGAAAGTCATTAATTTGATTGTCCAGTATTTCCTTCATGAGAAATTGCAACACTTAGAAAAAGTGTACAGCGCCAGCAGACAATGAATTTTCAGCACTAAAAAAACGAAACTTCATTAACAGCTAAACCAAACGTTTCCAATGTAAATTTCCACATTTATAGAGTGTAAAAAGGCATCCTGAAGCCTGGGAAGTCATTAATTTGATTGTCCAGTATTTCCCTTATGAGATAATGCCTCACAAAGCAAATGTGTACAGTGCGAGCTGAAAATGCATTTTCAGCACTAAAAAACCAAACTTTTATAACAGCTAAACCAAACGTTTCCAATGTAAATTTCCACCTTTATATAGTGTAAAAAGACATCCTGAAGCCTGGGCAGTCATTAATTTGATTGTCCAATATTTCCCTTATGAGATAATGCCTCTCATAGCAAATGTGTACAGCGCGAGCTGAAAATGCATTTACAGCACTAAAAAACCAAACTTTTATAACAGCTAAACCAAACGTTTCCAATGTAAATTTCCACCTTTATATAGTGTAGAAAGGCATCATGAAGCCTGGAAAGTCATTAATTTGATTGTCCAGTATTTCCTTCATGAGATATTGCAACACTTAGAAAAAGTGTACAGCGCCAGCAGACAATGAATTTTCAGCACTAAAAAAACGAAACTTCATTAACAGCTAAACCAAACGTTTCCAATGTAAATTTCCACATTTATAGAGTGTAAAAAGGCATCCTGAAGCCTGGGAAGTCATTAATTTGATTGTCCAGTATTTCCCTTATGAGATAATGCCTCACATAGCAAATGTGTACAGTGCGAGCTGAAAATGCATTTTCAGCACTAAAAAAACAAACTTTTATAACAGCTAAACCAAACGTTTCCAATGTAAATTTCCACCTTTATATAGTGTAAAAAGACATCCTGAAGCCTGGGCAGTCATTAATTTGATTGTCCAGTATTTCCCTTATGAGATAATGCCTCACATAGCAAATGTGTACAGCGCGAGCTGAAAATGCATTTACAGCACTAAAAAAACAAACTTTTATAACAGCTAAACCAAACGTTTCCAATGTAAATTTCCACCTTTATATAGTGTAGAAAGGCATCCTGAAGCCTGGAAAGTCATTAATTTGATTGTCCAGTATTTCCTACATGAGATATTGCAAAACTTAGAAAAAGTGTACAGCGCCAGCAACAATGAATTTTCAGCAATAAAAAAACGAAACTTCATTAACAGCTAAACCAAACGTTTCCAATGTAAATTTCCACATTTATAGAGTGTAAAAAGGCATCCTGAAGCCTGGGAAGTCATTAATTTGATTGTCCAGTATTTCCCTTATGAGATAATGCCTCACATAGCAAATGTGTACAGTGCGAGCTGAAAATGCATTTTCAGCGCTAAAAAACCAAACTTTTATAACACCTAAACCAAACGTTTCCAATGTAAATTTCCACCTTTATATAGTGTAAAAAGACATCCTGAAGCCTGGGCAGTCATTAATTTGATTGTCCAATATTTCCCTTATGAGATAATGCCTCTCATAGCAAATGTGTACAGCGCGAGCTGAAAATGCATTTACAGCACTAAAAAAACAAACTTTTATAACAGCTAAACCAAACGTTTCCAATGTAAATTTCCACCTTTATATAGTGTAGAAAGGCATCCTGAAGCCTGGAAAGTCATTAATTTGATTGTCCAGTATTTCCTTCATGAGATATTGCAACATTTAGAAAAAGTGTACAGCGCCAGCAGACAATGAATTTTCAGCACTAAAAAAACGAAACTTCATTAACAGCTAAACTAAACGTTTCCAATGTAAATTTCCACCTTTATATAGTGTAAAAAGACATCCTGAAGCCCGGGCAGCCATTAATTTGATTGTCCAATATTTCCCTTATGAGATAATGCCTCTCATAGCAAATGTGTACAGCGCGAGCTGAAAATGCATTTACAGCACTAAAAAACCAAACTTTTATAACAGCTAAACCAAACGTTTCCAATGTAAATGTCCACCTTTATATAGTGTAAAAAGACATCCTGAAGCCTGGGCAGTCATTAATTTGATTGTCCAATATTTCCCTTATGAGATAATGCCTCTCATAGCAAATGTGTACAGCGCGAGCTGAAAATGCATTTACAGCACTAAAAAAACAAACTTTTATAACAGCTAAACCAAACGTTTCCAATGTAAATTTCCACCTTTATATAGTGTAGAAAGGCATCCTGAAGCCTGGAAAGTCATTAATTTGATTGTCCAGTATTTCCTTCATGAGATATTGCAACACTTAGAAAAAGTGTACAGCGCCAGCAGACAATGAATTTTCAGCACTAAAAAAACGAAACTTCATTAACAGCTAAACTAAACGTTTCCAATGTAAATTTCCACCTTTATATAGTGTAAAAAGACATCCTGAAGCCTGGGCAGTCATTAATTTGATTGTCCAATATTTCCCTTATGAGATAATGCCTCTCATAGCAAATGTGTACAGCGCGAGCTGAAAATGCATTTACAGCACTAAAAACCCAAACTTTTATAACAGCTAAACCAAACGTTTCCAATGTAAATTTCCACCTTTATATAGTGTAGAAAGGCATCCTGAAGCCTGGAAAGTCATTAATTTGATTGTCCAGTATTTCCTTCATGAGATATTGCAACACTTAGAAAAGGTGTACAGCGCCAGCAGACAATGAATTTTCAGCACTAAAAAAACGAAACTTCATTAACAGCTAAACCAAACGTTTCCAATGTAAATTTCCACATTTATAGAGTGTAAAAAGGCATCCTGAAGCCTGGGAAGTCATTAATTTGATTGTCCAGTATTTCCCTTATGAGATAATGCCTCACATAGCAAATGTGTACAGTGCGAGCTGAAAATGCATTTTCAGCACTAAAAAACCAAACTTTTATAACAGCTAAACCAAACGTTTCCAATGTACATTTCCACCTTTATATAGTGTAGAAAGGCATCCTGAAGCCTGGAAAGTCATTAATTTGATTGTCCAGTATTTCCTTCATGAGATATTGCAACACTTAGAAAAAGTGTACAGCGCCAGCAGACAATGAATTTTCAGCACTAAAAAAACGAAACTTCATTAACAGCTAAAATAAACGTTTCCAATGTAAATTTCCACCCTTATATAGTGTAAAAAGACATCCTGAAGCCTGGGCAGTCATTAATTTGATTGTCCAATATTTCCCTTATGAGATAATGCCTCTCATAGCAAATGTGTACAGCGCGAGCTGAAAATGCATTTACAGCACTAAAAAACCAAACTTTTATAACAGCTAAACCAAACGTTTCCAATGTACATTTCCACCTTTATATAGTGTAGAAAGGCATCCTGAAGCCTGGAAAGTCATTAATTTGATTGTCCAGTATTTCCTTCATGAGATATTGCAACACTTAGAAAAAGTGTACAGCGCCAGCAGACAATGAATTTTCAGCACTAAAAAAACGAAACTTCATTAACAGCTAAACCAAACGTTTCCAATGTAAATTTCCACATTTATAGAGTGTAAAAAGGCATCCTGAAGCCTGGGAAGTCATTAATTTGATTGTCCAGTATTTCCCTTATGAGATAATGCCTCACATAGCAAATGTGTACAGTGCGAGCTGAAAATGCATTTTCAGCACTAAAAAACCCAACTTTTATAACAGCTAAACCAAACGTTTCCAATGTAAGTTTCCAACTTTATATAGTGTAAAAAGACATCCTGAAGCCTGGGCAGTCATTAATTTGATTGTCCAATATTTCCCTTTTGAGATAATGCCTCTCATAGCAAATGTGTACAGCGCGAGCTGAAAATGCATTTACAGCACTAAAAAAACAAACTTTTATAACAGCTAAACCAAACGTTTCCAATGTAAATTTCCACCTTTATATAGTGTAGAAAGGCATCCTGAAGCCTGGAAAGTCATTAATTTGATTGTCCAGTATTTCCTTCATGAGATATTGCAACATTTAGAAAAAGTGTACAGCGCCAGCAGACAATGAATTTTCAGCACTAAAAAAACGAAACTTCATTAACAGCTAAACTAAACGTTTCCAATGTAAATTTCCACCTTTATATAGTGTAAAAAGACATCCTGAAGCCCGGGCAGCCATTAATTTGATTGTCCAATATTTCCCTTATGAGATAATGCCTCTCATAGCAAATGTGTACAGCGCGAGCTGAAAATGCATTTACAGCACTAAAAAACCAAACTTTTATAACAGCTAAACCAAACGTTTCCAATGTAAATGTCCACCTTTATATAGTGTAAAAAGACATCCTGAAGCCTGGGCAGTCATTAATTTGATTGTCCAATATTTCCCTTATGAGATAATGCCTCTCATAGCAAATGTGTACAGCGCGAGCTGAAAATGCATTTACAGCACTAAAAAAACAAACTTTTATAACAGCTAAACCAAACGTTTCCAATGTAAATTTCCACCTTTATATAGTGTAGAAAGGCATCCTGAAGCCTGGAAAGTCATTAATTTGATTGTCCAGTATTTCCTTCATGAGATATTGCAACACTTAGAAAAAGTGTACAGCGCCAGCAGACAATGAATTTTCAGCACTAAAAAAACGAAACTTCATTAACAGCTAAACTAAACGTTTCCAATGTAAATTTCCACCTTTATATAGTGTAAAAAGACATCCTGAAGCCTGGGCAGTCATTAATTTGATTGTCCAATATTTCCCTTATGAGATAATGCCTCTCATAGCAAATGTGTACAGCGCGAGCTGAAAATGCATTTACAGCACTAAAAACCCAAACTTTTATAACAGCTAAACCAAACGTTTCCAATGTAAATTTCCACCTTTATATAGTGTAGAAAGGCATCCTGAAGCCTGGAAAGTCATTAATTTGATTGTCCAGTATTTCCTTCATGAGATATTGCAACACTTAGAAAAGGTGTACAGCGCCAGCAGACAATGAATTTTCAGCACTAAAAAAACGAAACTTCATTAACAGCTAAACCAAACGTTTCCAATGTAAATTTCCACATTTATAGAGTGTAAAAAGGCATCCTGAAGCCTGGGAAGTCATTAATTTGATTGTCCAGTATTTCCCTTATGAGATAATGCCTCACATAGCAAATGTGTACAGTGCGAGCTGAAAATGCATTTTCAGCACTAAAAAACCAAACTTTTATAACAGCTAAACCAAACGTTTCCAATGTACATTTCCACCTTTATATAGTGTAGAAAGGCATCCTGAAGCCTGGAAAGTCATTAATTTGATTGTCCAGTATTTCCTTCATGAGATATTGCAACACTTAGAAAAAGTGTACAGCGCCAGCAGACAATGAATTTTCAGCACTAAAAAAACGAAACTTCATTAACAGCTAAAATAAACGTTTCCAATGTAAATTTCCACCCTTATATAGTGTAAAAAGACATCCTGAAGCCTGGGCAGTCATTAATTTGATTGTCCAATATTTCCCTTATGAGATAATGCCTCTCATAGCAAATGTGTACAGCGCGAGCTGAAAATGCATTTACAGCACTAAAAAACCAAACTTTTATAACAGCTAAACCAAACGTTTCCAATGTACATTTCCACCTTTATATAGTGTAGAAAGGCATCCTGAAGCCTGGAAAGTCATTAATTTGATTGTCCAGTATTTCCTTCATGAGATATTGCAACACTTAGAAAAAGTGTACAGCGCCAGCAGACAATGAATTTTCAGCACTAAAAAAACGAAACTTCATTAACAGCTAAACCAAACGTTTCCAATGTAAATTTCCACATTTATAGAGTGTAAAAAGGCATCCTGAAGCCTGGGAAGTCATTAATTTGATTGTCCAGTATTTCCCTTATGAGATAATGCCTCACATAGCAAATGTGTACAGTGCGAGCTGAAAATGCATTTTCAGCACTAAAAAACCCAACTTTTATAACAGCTAAACCAAACGTTTCCAATGTAAGTTTCCAACTTTATATAGTGTAAAAAGACATCCTGAAGCCTGGGCAGTCATTAATTTGATTGTCCAATATTTCCCTTTTGAGATAATGCCTCTCATAGCAAATGTGTACAGCGCGAGCTGAAAATGCATTTACAGCACTAAAAAACCAAACTTTTATAACAGCTAAACCAAACGTTTCCAATGTACATTTCCACCTTTATATAGTGTACAAAGGCATCCGGAAGCCTGGAAAGTCATTAATTTTATTGTCCAGTATTTCCTTCATGAGATATTGCAACACTTAGAAAAAGTGTACAGCGCCAGCAGACAATGAATTTTCAGCACTAAAAAAACGAAACTTCATTAACAGCTAAACTAAACGTTTCCAATGTAAATTTCCACCCTTATATAGTGTAAAAAGACATCCTGAAGCCTGGGCAGTCATTAATTTGATTGTCCAATATTTCCCTTATGAGATAATGCCTCTCATAGCAAATGTGTACAGCGCGAGCTGAAAATGCATTTACAGCACTAAAAAACCAAACTTTTATAACAGCTAAACCAAACGTTTCCAGTGTACATTTCCACCTTTATATAGTGTAGAAAGGCATCCTGAAGCCTGGAAAGTCATTAATTTGATTGTCCAGTATTTCCTTCATGAGATATTGCAACACTTAGAAAAAGTGTACAGCGCCAGCAGACAATGAATTTTCAGCACTAAAAAAACGAAACTTCATTAACAGCTAAACCAAACGTTTCCAATGTAAATTTCCACATTTATAGAGTGTAAAAAGGCATCCTGAAGCCTGGGAAGTCATTAATTTGATTGTCCAGTATTTCCCTTATGAGATAATGCCTCACATAGCAAATGTGTACAGTGCGAGCTGAAAATGCATTTTCAGCACTAAAAAACCCAACTTTTATAACAGCTAAACCAAACGTTTCCAATGTAAGTTTCCAACTTTATATAGTGTAAAAAGACATCCTGAAGCCTGGGCAGTCATTAATTTGATTGTCCAATATTTCCCTTTTGAGATAATGCCTCTCATAGCAAATGTGTACAGCGCGAGCTGAAAATGCATTTACAGCACTAAAAAACCAAACTTTTATAACAGCTAAACCAAACGTTTCCAATGTACATTTCCACCTTTATATAGTGTACAAAGGCATCCGGAAGCCTGGGCAGTCATTAATTTGATTGTCCAATATTTCCCTTATGAGATAATGCCTCTCATAGCAAATGTGTACAGCGCGAGCTGAAAATGCATTTACAGCACTAAAAAACCAAACTTTTATAACAGCTAAACCAAACGTTTCCAATGTACATTTCCACCTTTATATAGTGTAGAAAGGCATCCTGAAGCCTGGAAAGTCATTAATTTGATTGTCCAGTATTTCCTTCATGAGATATTGCAACACTTAGAAAAAGTGTACAGCGCCAGCAGACAATGAATTTTCAGCACTAAAAAAACGAAACTTCATTAACAGCTAAACCAAACGTTTCCAATGTAAATTTCCACATTTATAGAGTGTAAAAAGGCATCCTGAAGCCTGGGAAGTCATTAATTTGATTGTCCAGTATTTCCCTTATGAGATAATGCCTCACATAGCAAATGTGTACAGTGCGAGCTGAAAATGCATTTTCAGCACTAAAAAACCCAACTTTTATAACAGCTAAACCAAACGTTTCCAATGTAAGTTTCCAACTTTATATAGTGTAAAAAGACATCCTGAAGCCTGGGCAGTCATTAATTTGATTGTCCAATATTTCCCTTTTGAGATAATGCCTCTCATAGCAAATGTGTACAGCGCGAGCTGAAAATGCATTTACAGCACTAAAAAACCAAACTTTTATAACAGCTAAACCAAACGTTTCCAATGTACATTTCCACCTTTATATAGTGTACAAAGGCATCCGGAAGCCTGGAAAGTCATTAATTTTATTGTCCAGTATTTCCTTCATGAGATATTGCAACACTTAGAAAAAGTGTACAGCGCCAGCAGACAATGAATTTTCAGCACTAAAAAAACGAAACTTCATTAACAGCTAAACTAAACGTTTCCAATGTAAATTTCCACCCTTATATAGTGTAAAAAGACATCCTGAAGCCTGGGCAGTCATTAATTTGATTGTCCAATATTTCCCTTATGAGATAATGCCTCTCATAGCAAATGTGTACAGCGCGAGCTGAAAATGCATTTACAGCACTAAAAAACCAAACTTTTATAACAGCTAAACCAAACGTTTCCAATGTACATTTCCACCTTTATATAGTGTAGAAAGGCATCCTGAAGCCTGGAAAGTCATTAATTTGATTGTCCAGTATTTCCTTCATGAGATATTGCAACACTTAGAAAAAGTGTACAGCGCCAGCAGACAATGAATTTTCAGCACTAAAAAAACGAAACTTCATTAACAGCTAAACCAAACGTTTCCAATGTAAATTTCCACATTTATAGAGTGTAAAAAGGCATCCTGAAGCCTGGGAAGTCATTAATTTGATTGTCCAGTATTTCCCTTATGAGATAATGCCTCACATAGCAAATGTGTACAGTGCGAGCTGAAAATGCATTTTCAGCACTAAAAAACCCAACTTTTATAACAGCTAAACCAAACGTTTCCAATGTAAGTTTCCAACTTTATATAGTGTAAAAAGACATCCTGAAGCCTGGGCAGTCATTAATTTGATTCTCCAATATTTCCCTTTTGAGATAATGCCTCTCATAGCAAATGTGTACAGCGCGAGCTGAAAATGCATTTACAGCACTAAAAAACCAAACTTTTATAACAGCTAAACCAAACGTTTCCAATGTACATTTCCACCTTTATATAGTGTACAAAGGCATCCGGAAGCCTGGAAAGTCATTAATTTTATTGTCCAGTATTTCCTTCATGAGATATTGCAACACTTAGAAAAAGTGTACAGCGCCAGCAGACAATGAATTTTCAGCACTAAAAAAACGAAACTTCATTAACAGCTAAACTAAACGTTTCCAATGTAAATTTCCACCCTTATATAGTGTAAAAAGACATCCTGAAGCCTGGGCAGTCATTAATTTGATTGTCCAATATTTCCCTTATGAGATAATGCCTCTCATAGCAAATGTGTACAGCGCGAGCTGAAAATGCATTTACAGCACTAAAAAACCAAACTTTTATAACAGCTAAACCAAACGTTTCCAATGTACATTTCCACCTTTATATAGTGTAGAAAGGCATCCTGAAGCCTGGAAAGTCATTAATTTGATTGTCCAGTATTTCCTTCATGAGATATTGCAACACTTAGAAAAAGTGTACAGCGCCAGCAGACAATGAATTTTCAGCACTAAAAAAACGAAACTTCATTAACAGCTAAACCAAACGTTTCCAATGTAAATTTCCACATTTATAGAGTGTAAAAAGGCATCCTGAAGCCTGGGCAGTCATTAATTTGATTGTCTAGTATTTCCCTTATGAGATAATGCCTCACATAGCAAATGTGTACAGTGCGAGCTGAAAATGCATTTTCAGCACTAAAAAAACCAAACTTTTATAACAGCTAAACCAAACGTTTCCAATGTAAATTTCCACATTTATAGAGTGTAAAAAGGCATCCTGAAGCCTGGGAAGTCATTAATTTGATTGTCCAGTATTTCCCTTATGAGATAATGCCTCACATAGCAAATGTGTACAGTGCGAGCTGAAAATGCATTTTCAGCACTAAAAAACCAAACTTTTATAACAGCTAAACCAAACGTTTCCAATGTAAATTTCCACCTTTATATAGTGTAAAAAGACATCCTGAAGCCTGGGCAGTCATTAATTTGATTGTCCAGTATTTCCCTTATGAGATAATGCCTCACATAGCAAATGTGTACAGCGCGAGCTGAAAATGCATTTACAGCACTAAAAAACCAAACTTTTATAACAGCTAAACCAAACGTTTCCAATGTAAATTTCCACCTTTATATAGTGTAAAAAGACATCCTGAAGCCTGGGCAGTCATTAATTTGATTGTCCAATATTTCCCTTATGAGATAATGCCTCTCATAGCAAATGTGTACAGCGCGAGCTGAAAATGCATTTACAGCACTAAAAAACCAAACTTTTATAACAGCTAAACCAAACGTTTCCAATGTAAATTTCCACCTTTATATAGTGTAGAAAGGCATCCTGAAGCATGGAAAGTCATTAATTTGATTGTCCAGTATTTCCTTCATGAGATATTGCAACACTTAGAAAAAGTGTACAGCGCCAGCAGACAATGAATTTTCAGCACTAAAAAAACGAAACTTCATTAACAGCTAAACCAAACGTTTCCAATGTAAATTTCCACATTTATAGAGTGTAAAAAGGCATCCTGAAGCCTGGGAAGTCATTAATTTGATTGTCCAGTATTTCCCTTATGAGATAATGCCTCACATAGCAAATGTGTACAGTGCGAGCTGAAAATGCATTTTCAGCACTAAAAAAACAAACTTTTATAACAGCTAAACCAAACGTTTCCAATGTAAATTTCCACCTTTATATAGTGTAAAAAGACATCCTGAAGCCTGGGCAGTCATTAATTTGATTGTCCAGTATTTCCCTTATGAGATAATGCCTCACATAGCAAATGTGTACAGTGCGAGCTGAAAATGCATTTTCAGCACTAAAAAAACCAAACTTTTATAACAGCTAAACCAAACGTTTCCAATGTAAATTTCCACCTTTATATAGTGTAAAAAGACATCCTGAAGCCTAGGCAGTCATTAATTTGATTGTCCAATATTTCCCTTATGAGACAATGCCTCTCATAGCAAATGTGTACAGCGCGAGCTGAAAATGCATTTTCAGCACTAAAAAAACAAACTTTTATAACAGCTAAACCAAACGTTTCCAATGTACATTTCCACCTTTATATAGTGTAGAAAGGCATCCTGAAGCCTGGAAAGTCATTGATTTGATTGTCCAGTATTTCCTTCATGAGATATTGCAACACTTAGAAAAAGTGTACAGCGCCAGCAGACAATGAATTTTCAGCACTAAAAAAACGAAACTTCATTAACAGCTAAACTAAACATTTCCAATGTAAATTTCCAACTTTATATAGAGTAAAAAGACATCCTGAAGCCTGGGCAGCCATTAATTTGATTGTCCAATATTTCCCTTATGAGATAATGCCTCTCATAGCAAATGTGTACAGCGCGAGCTGAAAATGCATTTACAGCACTAAAAAACCAAACTTTTATAACAGCTAAACCAAACGTTTCCAATGTAAATTTCCACCTTTATATAGTGTAAAAAGACATCCTGAAGCCTGGGCAGTCATTAATTTGATTGTCCAATATTTCCCTTATGAGATAATGCCTCTCATAGCAAATGTGTACAGCGCGAGCTGAAAATGCATTTACAGCACTAAAAAACCAAACTTTTATAACAGCTAAACCAAACGTTTCCAATGTAAATTTCCACCTTTATATAGTGTAGAAAGGCATCCTGAAGCCTGGAAAGTCATTAATTTGATTGTCCAGTATTTCCTTCATGAGATATTGCAACACTTAGAAAAAGTGTACAGCGCCAGCAGACAATGAATTTTCAGCACTAAAAAAAACGAAACTTCATTAACAGCTAAACTAAACGTTTCCAATGTAAATTTCCACCTTTATATAGTGTAAAAAGACATCCTGAAGCCTGGGCAGTCATTAATTTGATTGTCCAATATTTCCCTTATGAGATAATGCCTCTCATAGCAAATGTGTACAGCGCGAGCTGAAAATGCATTTACAGCACTAAAAAACCAAACTTTTATAACAGCTAAACCAAACGTTTCCAATGTAAATTTCCACCTTTATATAGTGTAGAAAGGCATCCTGAAGCCTGGAAAGTCATTAATTTGATTGTCCAGTATTTCCTTCATGAGATATTGCAACACGTAGAAAAAGTGTACAGCGCCAGCAGACAATGAATTTTCAGCACTAAAAAAACGAAACTTCATTAACAGCTAAACCAAACGTTTCCAATGTAAATTTCCACATTTATAGAGTGTAAAAAGGCATCCTGAAGCCTGGGAAGTCATTAATTTGATTGTCCAGTATTTCCCTTATGAGATAATGCCTCACATAGCAAATGTGTACAGTGCGAGCTGAAAATGCATTTTCAGCACTAAAAAACCAAACTTTTATAACAGCTAAACCAAACGTTTCCAATGTAAATTTCCACCTTTACATAGTGTAAAAAGACATCCTGAAGCCTGGGCAGTCATTAATTTGATTGTCCAATATTTCCCTTTTGAGATAATGCCTCTCATAGCAAATGTGTACAGCGCGAGCTGAAAATGCATTTACAGCACTAAAAAACCAAACTTTTATAACAGCTAAACCAAACGTTTCCAATGTAAATTTCCACCTTTATATAGTGTAGAAAGGCATCCTGAAGCCTGGAAAGTCATTAATTTGATTGTCCAGTATTTCCTTCATGAGATATTGCAACACTTAGAAAAAGTGTACAGCGCCAGCAGACAATGAATTTTCAGCACTAAAAAAACGAAACTTCATTAACAGCTAAACCAAACGTTTCCAATGTAAATTTCCACATTTATAGAGTGTAAAAAGGCATCCTGAAGCCTGGGAAGTCATTAATTTAATTGTCCAGTATTTCCCTTATGAGATAATGCCTCACATAGCAAATGTGTACAGTGCGAGCTGAAAATGCATTTTCAGCACTAAAAAAACAAACTTTTATAACAGCTAAACCAAACGTTTCCAATGTAAATTTCCACCTTTATATAGTGTAAAAAGACATCCTGAAGCCTGGGCAGTCATTAATTTGATTGTCCAGTATTTCCCTTATGAGATAATGCCTCACATAGCAAATGTGTACAGTGCGAGCTGAAAATGCATTTTCAGCACTAAAAAAACCAAACTTTTATAACAGCTAAACCAAACGTTTCCAATGTAAATTTCCACCTTTATATAGTGTAAAAAGACATCCTGAAGCCTAGGCAGTCATTAATTTGATTGTCCAATATTTCCCTTATGAGACAATGCCTCTCATAGCAAATGTGTACAGCGCGAGCTGAAAATGCATTTTCAGCACTAAAAAAACAAACTTTTATAACAGCTAAACCAAACGTTTCCAATGTACATTTCCACCTTTATATAGTGTAGAAAGGCATCCTGAAGCCTGGAAAGTCATTGATTTGATTGTCCAGTATTTCCTTCATGAGATATTGCAACACTTAGAAAAAGTGTACAGCGCCAGCAGACAATGAATTTTCAGCACTAAAAAAACGAAACTTCATTAACAGCTAAACTAAACGTTTCCAATGTAAATTTCCAACTTTATATAGTGTAAAAAGACATCCTGAAGCCTGGGCAGCCATTAATTTGATTGTCCAATATTTCCCTTATGAGATAATGCCTCTCATAGCAAATGTGTACAGCGCGAGCTGAAAATGCATTTACAGCACTAAAAAACCAAACTTTTATAACAGCTAAACCAAACGTTGCCAATGTAAATTTCCACCTTTATATAGTGTAAAAAGACATCCTGAAGCCTGGGCAGTCATTAATTTGATTGTCCAATATTTCCCTTATGAGATAATGCCTCTCATAGCAAATGTGTACAGCGCGAGCTGAAAATGCATTTACAGCACTAAAAAACCAAACTTTTATAACAGCTAAACCAAACGTTTCCAATGTAAATTTCCACCTTTATATAGTGTAGAAAGGCATCCTGAAGCCTGGAAAGTCATTAATTTGATTGTCCAGTATTTCCTTCATGAGATATTGCAACACTTAGAAAAAGTGTACAGCGCCAGCAGACAATGAATTTTCAGCACTAAAAAAAACGAAACTTCATTAACAGCTAAACTAAACGTTTCCAATGTAAATTTCCACCTTTATATAGTGTAAAAAGACATCCTGAAGCCTGGGCAGTCATTAATTTGATTGTCCAATATTTCCCTTATGAGATAATGCCTCTCATAGCAAATGTGTACAGCGCGAGCTGAAAATGCATTTACAGCACTAAAAAACCAAACTTTTATAACAGCTAAACCAAACGTTTCCAACGTAAATTTCCACCTTTATATAGTGTAGAAAGGCATCCTGAAGCCTGGAAAGTCATTAATTTGATTGTCCAGTATTTCCTTCATGAGATATTGCAACACTTAGAAAAAGTGTACAGCGCCAGCAGACAATGAATTTTCAGCACTAAAAAAACGAAACTTCATTAACAGCTAAACCAAACGTTTCCAATGTAAATTCCCACATTTATAGAGTGTAAAAAGGCATCCTGAAGCCTGGGAAGTCATTAATTTGATTGTCCAGTATTTCCCTTATGAGATAATGCCTCACATAGCAAATGTGTACAGTGCGAGCTGAAAATGCATTTTCAGCACTAAAAAACCAAACTTTTATAACAGCTAAACCAAACGTTTCCAATGTAAATTTCCACCTTTAGATAGTGTAAAAAGACATCCTGAAGCCTGGGCAGTCATTAATTTGATTGTCCAATATTTCCCTTTTGAGATAATGCCTCTCATAGCAAATGTGTACAGCGCGAGCTGAAAATGCATTTTCAGCACTAAAAAAACCAAACTTTTATAACAGCTAAACCAAACGTTTCCAATGTACATTTCCACCTTTATATAGTGTAGAAAGGCATCCTGAAGCCTGGAAAGTCATTAATTTGATTGTCCAGTATTTCCTTCATGAGATATTGCAACACTTAGAAAAAGTGTACAGCGCCAGCAGACAATGAATTTTCAGCACTAAAAAAACGAAACTTCATTAACAGCTAAACCAAACGTTTCCATGTAAATTTCCACATTTATAGAGTGTAAAAAGGCATCCTGAAGCCTGGGAAGTCATTAATTTGATTGTCCAGTATTTCCCTTATGAGATAATGCCTCTCATAGCAAATGTGTACAGCGCGAGCTGAAAATGCATTTACAGCACTAAAAAACCAAACTTTTATAACAGCTAAACCAAACGTTTCCAATGTAAATTTCCACCTTTACATAGTGTAAAAAGACATCCTGAAGCCTGGGCAGTCATTAATTTGATTGTCCAATATTTCCCTTTTGAGATAATGCCTCTCATAGCAAATGTGTACAGCGCGAGCTGAAAATGCATTTACAGCACTAAAAAACCAAACTTTTATAACAGCTAAACCAAACGTTTCCAATGTACATTTCCACCTTTATATAGTGTAGAAAGGCATCCTGAAGCCTGGAAAGTCATTAATTTGATTGTCCAGTATTTCCTTCATGAGATATTGCAACACTTAGAAAAAGTGTACAGCGCCAGCAGACAATGAATTTTCAGCACTAAAAAAACGAAACTTCATTAACAGCTAAACCAAACGTTTCCAATGTAAATTTCCACATTTATAGAGTGTAAAAAGGCATCCTGAAGCCTGGGAAGTCATTAATTTGATTGTCCAGTATTTCCCTTATGAGATAATGCCTCACATAGCAAATGTGTACAGTGCGAGCTGAAAATGCATTTTCAGCACTAAAAAACCAAACTTTTATAACAGCTAAACCAAACGTTTCCAATGTAAATTTCCACCTTTAGATAGTGTAAAAAGACATCCTGAAGCCTGGGCAGTCATTAATTTGATTGTCCAGTATTTCCCTTATGAGATAATGCCTCACATAGCAAATGTGTACAGTGCGAGCTGAAAATGCATTTTCAGCACTAAAAAAACCAAACTTTTATAACAGCTAAACCAAACGTTTCCAATGTAAATTTCCACCTTTATATAGTGTAAAAAGACATCCTGAAGCCTGGGCAGTCATTAATTTGATTGTCCAATATTTCCCTTATGAGATAATGCCTCTCATAGCAAATGTGTACAGCGCGAGCTGAAAATGCATTTACAGCACTAAAAAACCAAACTTTTATAACAGCTAAACCAAACGTTTCCAATGTAAATTTCCACCTTTATATAGTGTAGAAAGGCATCCTGAAGCCTGGAAAGTCATTAATTTGATTGTCCAGTATTTCCTTCATGAGATATTGCAACACTTAGAAAAAGTGTACAGCGCCAGCAGACAATGAATTTTCAGCACTAAAAAAACGAAACTTCATTAACAGCTAAACCAAACGTTTCCAATGTAAATTTCCACATTTATAGAGTGTAAAAAGGCATCCTGAAGCCTGGGAAGTCATTAATTTGATTGTCCAGTATTTCCCTTATGAGATAATGCCTCTCATAGCAAATGTGTACAGCGCGAGCTGAAAATGCATTTACAGCACTAAAAAACCAAACTTTTATAACAGCTAAACCAAACGTTTCCAATGTACATTTCCACCTTTATATAGTGTAGAAAGGCATCCTGAAGCCTGGAAAGTCATTAATTTGATTGTCCAGTATTTCCTTCATGAGATATTGCAACACTTAGAAAAAGTGTACAGCGCCAGCAGACAATGAATTTTCAGCACTAAAAAAACGAAACTTCATTAACAGCTAAACCAAACGTTTCCAATGTAAATTTCCACATTTATAGAGTGTAAAAAGGCATCCTGAAGCCTGGGAAGTCATTAATTTGATTGTCCAGTATTTCCCTTATGAGATAATGCCTCACACAGCAAATGTGTACAGTGCGAGCTGAAAATGCATTTTCAGCACTAAAAAAACTAAACTTTTATAACAGCTAAACCAAACGTTTCCAATGTAAATTTCCACCTTTATATAGTGTAAAAAGACATCCTGAAGCCTGGGCAGTCATTAATTTGATTGTCCAGTATTTCCCTTATGAGATAATGCCTCTCATAGCAAATGTGTACAGTGCGAGCTGAAAATGCATTTTCAGCACTAAAAAACCAAACTTTTATAACAGCTAAACCAAACGTTTCCAATGTAAATTTCCACCTTTACATAGTGTAAAAAGACATCCTGAAGCCTGGGCAGTCATTAATTTGATTGTCCAATATTTCCCTTTTGAGATAATGCCTCTCATAGCAAATGTGTACAGCGCGAGCTGAAAATGCATTTACAGCACTAAAAAACCAAACTTTTATAACAGCTAAACCAAACGTTTCCAATGTACATTTCCACCTTTATATAGTGTAGAAAGGCATCCTGAAGCCTGGAAAGTCATTAATTTGATTGTCCAGTATTTCCTTCATGAGATATTGCAACACTTAGAAAAAGTGTACAGCGCCAGCAGACAATGAATTTTCAGCACTAAAAAAACGAAACTTCATTAACAGCTAAACTAAACGTTTCCGATGTAAATTTCCACCCTTATATAGTGTAAAAAGACATCCTGAAGCCTGGGCAGTCATTAATTTGATTGTCTAATATTTCCCTTATGAGATAATGCCTCTCATAGCAAATGTGTACAGCGCGAGCTGAAAATGCATTTACAGCACTAAAAAACCAAACTTTTATAACAGCTAAACCAAACGTTTCCAATGTACATTTCCACCTTTATATAGTGTAGAAAGGCATCCTGAAGCCTGGAAAGTCATTAATTTGATTGTCCAGTATTTCCTTCATGAGATATTGCAACACTTAGAAAAAGTGTACAGCGCCAGCAGACAATGAATTTTCAGCACTAAAAAAACGAAACTTCATTAACAGCTAAACCAAACGTTTCCAATGTAAATTTCCACATTTATAGAGTGTAAAAAGGCATCCTGAAGCCTGGGAAGTCATTAATTTGATTGTCCAGTATTTCCCTTATGAGATAATGCCTCACATAGCAAATGTGTACAGTGCGAGCTGAAAATGCATTTTCAGCACTAAAAAACCAAACTTTTATAACAGCTAAACCAAACGTTTCCAATGTAAATTTCCACCTTTATATAGTGTAAAAAGACATCCTGAAGCCTGGGCAGTCATTAATTTGATTGTCCAGTATTTCCCTTATGAGATAATGCCTCACACAGCAAATGTGTACAGTGCGAGCTGAAAATGCATTTTCAGCACTAAAAAAACCAAACTTTTATAACAGCTAAACCAAACGTTTCCAATGTAAATTTCCACCTTTATATAGTGTAAAAAGACATCCTGAAGCCTGGGCAGTCATTAATTTGATTGTCCAATATTTCCCTTCTGAGATAATGCCTCTCATAGCAAATGTGTACAGCGCGAGCTGAAAATGCATTTACAGCACTAAAAAACCAAACTTTTATAACAGCTAAACCAAACGTTTCCAATGTACATTTCCACCTTTATATAGTGTAGAAAGGCATCCTGAAGCCTGGAAAGTCATTAATTTGATTGTCCAGTATTTCCTTCATGAGATATTGCAACACTTAGAAAAAGTGTACAGCGCCAGCAGACAATGAATTTTCAGCACTAAAAAAACGAAACTTCATTAACAGCTAAACTAAACGTTTCCAATGTAAATTTCCACCCTTATATAGTGTAAAAAGACATCCTGAAGCCTGGGCAGTCATTAATTTGATTGTCCAATATTTCCCTTATGAGATAATGCCTCTCATAGCAAATGTGTACAGCGCGAGCTGAAAATGCATTTACAGAACTAAAAAACCAAACTTTTATAACAGCTAAACCAAACGTTTCCAATGTAAATTTCCACCTTTATATAGTGTAGAAAGGCATCCTGAAGCCTGGAAAGTCATTAATTTGATTGTCCAGTATTTCCTTCATGAGATATTGCAACACTTAGAAAAAGTGTACAGCGCCAGCAGACAATGAATTTTCAGCACTAAAAAAACGAAACTTCATTAACAGCTAAACCAAACGTTTCCAATGTAAATTTCCACATTTATAGTGTAAAAAGGCATCCTGAAGCCTGGGAAGTCATTAATTTGATTGTCCAGTATTTCCCTTATGAGATAATGACTCACATAGCAAATGTGTACAGTGCGAGCTGAAAATGCATTTTCAGCACTAAAAAAACAAACTTTTATAACAGCTAAACCAAACGTTTCCAATGTAAATTTCCACCTTTATATAGTGTAAAAAGACATCCTGAAGCCTGGGCAGTCATTAATTTGATTGTCCAATATTTCCCTTCTGAGATAATGCCTCTCATAGCAAATGTGTACAGCGCGAGCTGAAAATGCATTTACAGCACTAAAAAACCAAACTTTTATAACAGCTAAACCAAATGTTTCCAATGTACATTTCCACCTTTATATAGTGTAGAAAGGCATCCTGAAGCCTGGAAAGTCATTAATTTGATTGTCCAGTATTTCCTTCATGAGATATTGCAACACTTAGAAAAAGTGTACAGCGCCAGCAGACAATGAATTTTCAGCACTAAAAAAAACGAAACTTCATTAACAGCTAAACTAAACGTTTCCAATGTAAATTTCCACCTTTATATAGTGTAAAAAGACATCCTGAAGCCTGGGCAGTCATTAATTTGATTGTCCAATATTTCCCTTTTGAGATAATGCCTCTCATAGCAAATGTGTACAGCGCGAGCTGAAAATGCATTTACAGCACTAAAAAACCAAACTTTTATAACAGCTAAACCAAACGTTTCCAATGTACATTTCCACCTTTATATAGTGTAGAAAGGCATCCTGAAGCCTGGAAAGTCATTAATTTGATTGTCCAGTATTTCCTTCATGAGATATTGCAACACTTAGAAAAAGTGTACAGCGCCAGCAGACAATGAATTTTCAGCACTAAAAAAACGAAACTTCATTAACAGCTAAACTAAACGTTTCCGATGTAAATTTCCACCCTTATATAGTGTAAAAAGACATCCTGAAGCCTGGGCAGTCATTAATTTGATTGTCTAATATTTCCCTTATGAGATAATGCCTCTAATAGCAAATGTGTACAGCGCGAGCTGAAAATGCATTTACAGCACTAAAAAACCAAACTTTTATAACAGCTAAACCAAACGTTTCCAATGTACATTTCCACCTTTATATAGTGTAGAAAGGCATCCTGAAGCCTGGGAAGTCATTAATTTGATTGTCCAGTATTTCCCTTATGAGATAATGCCTCACATAGCAAATGTGTACAGTGCGAGCTAAAAATGCATTTTCAGCACTAAAAAACCAAACTTTTATAACAGCTAAACCAAACGTTTCCAATGTACATTTCCACCTTTATATAGTGTAGAAAGGCATCCTGAAGCCTGGAAAGTCATTAATTTGATTGTCCAGTATTTCCTTCATGAGATATTGCAACACTTAGAAAAAGTGTACAGCGCCAGCAGACAATGAATTTTCAGCACTAAAAAAACGAAACTTCATTAACAGCTAAACTAAACGTTTCCGATGTAAATTTCCACCCTTATATAGTGTAAAAAGACATCCTGAAGCCTGGGCAGTCATTAATTTGATTGTCTAATATTTCCCTTATGAGATAATGCCTCTAATAGCAAATGTGTACAGCGCGAGCTGAAAATGCATTTACAGCACTAAAAAACCAAACTTTTATAACAGCTAAACCAAACGTTTCCAATGTACATTTCCACCTTTATATAGTGTAGAAAGGCATCCTGAAGCCTGGGAAGTCATTAATTTGATTGTCCAGTATTTCCCTTATGAGATAATGCCTCACATAGCAAATGTGTACAGTGCGAGCTAAAAATGCATTTTCAGCACTAAAAAACCAAACTTTTATAACAGCTAAACCAAACGTTTCCAATGTACATTTCCACCTTTATATAGTGTAGAAAGGCATCCTGAAGCCTGGAAAGTCATTAATTTGATTGTCCAGTATTTCCTTCATGAGATATTGCAACACTTAGAAAAAGTGTACAGCGCCAGCAGACAATGAATTTTCAGCACTAAAAAAACGAAACTTCATTAACAGCTAAACTAAACGTTTCCAATGTAAATTTCCACCCTTATATAGTGTAAAAAGACATCCTGAAGCCTGGGCAGTCATTAATTTGATTGTCCAATATTTCCCTTATGAGATAATGCCTCACACAGCAAATGTGTACAGTGCGAGCTGAAAATGCATTTACAGCACTAAAAAACCAAACTTTTATAACAGCTAAACCAAACGTTTCCAATGTAAATTTCCACCTTTACATAGTGTAAAAAGACATCCTGAAGCCTGGGCAGTCATTAATTTGATTGTCCAATATTTCCCTTTTGAGATAATGCCTCTCATAGCAAATGTGTACAGCGCGAGCTGAAAATGCATTTACAGCACTAAAAAACCAAACTTTTATAACAGCTAAACCAAACGTTTCCAATGTACATTTCCACCTTTATATAGTGTAGAAAGGCATCCTGAAGCCTGGAAAGTCATTAATTTGATTGTCCAGTATTTCCTTCATGAGATATTGCAACACTTAGAAAAAGTGTACAGCGCCAGCAGACAATGAATTTTCAGCACTAAAAAAACGAAACTTCATTAACAGCTAAACCAAACGTTTCCAATGTAAATTTCCACATTTATAGAGTGTAAAAAGGCATCCTGAAGCCTGGGAAGTCATTAATTTGATTGTCCAGTATTTCCCTTATGAGATAATGCCTCACATAGCAAATGTGTACAGTGCGAGCTGAAAATGCATTTTCAGCACTAAAAAACCAAACTTTTATAACAGCTAAACCAAACGTTTCCAATGTAAATTTCCACCTTTATATAGTGTAAAAAGACATCCTGAAGCCTGGGCAGTCATTAATTTGATTGTCCAGTATTTCCCTTATGAGATAATGCCTCACACAGCAAATGTGTACAGTGCGAGCTGAAAATGCATTTTCAGCACTAAAAAAACCAAACTTTTATAACAGCTAAACCAAACGTTTCCAATGTAAATTTCCACCTTTATATAGTGTAAAAAGACATCCTGAAGCCTGGGCAGTCATTAATTTGATTGTCCAATATTTCCCTTCTGAGATAATGCCTCTCATAGCAAATGTGTACAGCGCGAGCTGAAAATGCATTTACAGCACTAAAAAACCAAACTTTTATAACAGCTAAACCAAACGTTTCCAATGTACATTTCCACCTTTATATAGTGTAGAAAGGCATCCTGAAGCCTGGAAAGTCATTAATTTGATTGTCCAGTATTTCCTTCATGAGATATTGCAACACTTAGAAAAAGTGTACAGCGCCAGCAGACAATGAATTTTCAGCACTAAAAAAACGAAACTTCATTAACAGCTAAACTAAACGTTTCCAATGTAAATTTCCACCCTTATATAGTGTAAAAAGACATCCTGAAGCCTGGGCAGTCATTAATTTGATTGTCCAATATTTCCCTTATGAGATAATGCCTCTCATAGCAAATGTGTACAGCGCGAGCTGAAAATGCATTTACAGCACTAAAAAACCAAACTTTTATAACAGCTAAACCAAACGTTTCCAATGTAAATTTCCACCTTTATATAGTGTAGAAAGGCATCCTGAAGCCTGGAAAGTCATTAATTTGATTGTCCAGTATTTCCTTCATGAGATATTGCAACACTTAGAAAAAGTGTACAGCGCCAGCAGACAATGAATTTTCAGCACTAAAAAAACGAAACTTCATTAACAGCTAAACCAAACGTTTCCAATGTAAATTTCCACATTTATAGTGTAAAAAGGCATCCTGAAGCCTGGGAAGTCATTAATTTGATTGTCCAGTATTTCCCTTATGAGATAATGCCTCACATAGCAAATGTGTACAGTGCGAGCTGAAAATGCATTTTCAGCACTAAAAAAACAAACTTTTATAACAGCTAAACCAAACGTTTCCAATGTAAATTTCCACCTTTATATAGTGTAAAAAGACATCCTGAAGCCTGGGCAGTCATTAATTTGATTGTCCAATATTTCCCTTTTGAGATAATGCCTCTCATAGCAAATGTGTACAGCGCGAGCTGAAAATGCATTTACAGCACTAAAAAACCAAACTTTTATAACAGCTAAACCAAACGTTTCCAATGTACATTTCCACCTTTATATAGTGTAGAAAGGCATCCTGAAGCCTGGAAAGTCATTAATTTGATTGTCCAGTATTTCCTTCATGAGATATTGCAACACTTAGAAAAAGTGTACAGCGCCAGCAGACAATGAATTTTCAGCACTAAAAAAACGAAACTTCATTAACAGCTAAACTAAACGTTTCCGATGTAAATTTCCACCCTTATATAGTGTAAAAAGACATCCTGAAGCCTGGGCAGTCATTAATTTGATTGTCTAATATTTCCCTTATGAGATAATGCCTCTAATAGCAAATGTGTACAGCGCGAGCTGAAAATGCATTTACAGCACTAAAAAACCAAACTTTTATAACAGCTAAACCAAACGTTTCCAATGTACATTTCCACCTTTATATAGTGTAGAAAGGCATCCTGAAGCCTGGGAAGTCATTAATTTGATTGTCCAGTATTTCCCTTATGAGATAATGCCTCACATAGCAAATGTGTACAGTGCGAGCTAAAAATGCATTTTCAGCACTAAAAAACCAAACTTTTATAACAGCTAAACCAAACGTTTCCAATGTAAATTTCCACCTTTATATAGTGTAAAAAGACATCCTGAAGCCTGGGCAGTCATTAATTTGATTGTCCAGTATTTCCCTTATGAGATAATGCCTCACACAGCAAATGTGTACAGTGCGAGCTGAAAATGCATTTTCAGCACTAAAAAAACCAAACTTTTATAACAGCTAAACCAAACGTTTCCAATGTAAATTTCCACCTTTATATAGTGTAAAAAGACATCCTGAAGCCTGGGCAGTCATTAATTTGATTGTCCAGTATTTCCCTTATGAGATAATGCCTCACACAGCAAATGTGTACAGTGCGAGCTGAAAATGCATTTACAGCACTAAAAAACCAAACTTTTATAACAGCTAAACCAAACGTTTCCAATGTAAATTTCCACCTTTACATAGTGTAAAAAGACATCCTGAAGCCTGGGCAGTCATTAATTTGATTGTCCAATATTTCCCTTTTGAGATAATGCCTCTCATAGCAAATGTGTACAGCGCGAGCTGAAAATGCATTTACAGCACTAAAAAACCAAACTTTTATAACAGCTAAACCAAACGTTTCCAATGTACATTTCCACCTTTATATAGTGTAGAAAGGCATCCTGAAGCCTGGAAAGTCATTAATTTGATTGTCCAGTATTTCCTTCATGAGATATTGCAACACTTAGAAAAAGTGTACAGCGCCAGCAGACAATGAATTTTCAGCACTAAAAAAACGATACTTCATTAACAGCTAAACCAAACGTTTCCAATGTAAATTTCCACATTTATAGAGTGTAAAAAGGCATCCTGAAGCCTGGGAAGTCATTAATTTGATTGTCCAGTATTTCCCTTATGAGATAATGCCTCACATAGCAAATGTGTACAGTGCGAGCTGAAAATGCATTTTCAGCACTAAAAAACCAAACTTTTATAACAGCTAAACCAAACGTTTCCAATGTAAATTTCCACCTTTATATAGTGTAAAAAGACATCCTGAAGCCTGGGCAGTCATTAATTTGATTGTCCAGTATTTCCCTTATGCAATAATGCCTCACACAGCAAATGTGTACAGTGCGAGCTGAAAATGCATTTTCAGCACTAAAAAAACCAAACTTTTATAACAGCTAAACCAAACGTTTCCAATGTAAATTTCCACCTTTATATAGTGTAAAAAGACATCCTGAAGCCTGGGCAGTCATTAATTTGATTGTCCAATATTTCCCTTCTGAGATAATGCCTCTCATAGCAAATGTGTACAGCGCGAGCTGAAAATGCATTTACAGCACTAAAAAACCAAACTTTTATAACAGCTAAACCAAACGTTTCCAATGTACATTTCCACCTTTATATAGTGTAGAAAGGCATCCTGAAGCCTGGAAAGTCATTAATTTGATTGTCCAGTATTTCCTTCATGAGATATTGCAACACTTAGAAAAAGTGTACAGCGCCAGCAGACAATGAATTTTCAGCACTAAAAAAACGAAACTTCATTAACAGCTAAACTAAACGTTTCCAATGTAAATTTCCACCCTTATATAGTGTAAAAAGACATCCTGAAGCCTGGGCAGTCATTAATTTGATTGTCCAATATTTCCCTTATGAGATAATGCCTCTCATAGCAAATGTGTACAGCGCGAGCTGAAAATGCATTTACAGCACTAAAAAACCAAACTTTTATAACAGCTAAACCAAACGTTTCCAATGTAAATTTCCACCTTTATATAGTGTAGAAAGGCATCCTGAAGCCTGGAAAGTCATTAATTTGATTGTCCAGTATTTCCTTCATGAGATATTGCAACACTTAGAAAAAGTGTACAGCGCCAGCAGACAATGAATTTTCAGCACTAAAAAAACGAAACTTCATTAACAGCTAAACCAAACGTTTCCAATGTAAATTTCCACATTTATAGTGTAAAAAGGCATCCTGAAGCCTGGGAAGTCATTAATTTGATTGTCCAGTATTTCCCTTATGAGATAATGCCTCACATAGCAAATGTGTACAGTGCGAGCTGAAAATGCATTTTCAGCACTAAAAAAACAAACTTTTATAACAGCTAAACCAAACGTTTCCAATGTAAATTTCCACCTTTATATAGTGTAAAAAGACATCCTGAAGCCTGGGCAGTCATTAATTTGATTGTCCAGTATTTCCCTTATGAGATAATGCCTCACACAGCAAATGTGTACAGTGCGAGCTGAAAATGCATTTTCAGCACTAAAAAAACCAAACTTTTATAACAGCTAAACCAAACGTTTCCAATGTAAATTTCCACCTTTATATAGTGTAAAAAGACATCCTGAAGCCTGGGCAGTCATTAATTTGATTGTCCAATATTTCCCTTCTGAGATAATGCCTCTCATAGCAAATGTGTACAGCGCGAGCTGAAAATGCATTTACAGCACTAAAAAACCAAACTTTTATAACAGCTAAACCAAATGTTTCCAATGTACATTTCCACCTTTATATAGTGTAGAAAGGCATCCTGAAGCCTGGAAAGTCATTAATTTGATTGTCCAGTATTTCCTTCATGAGATATTGCAACACTTAGAAAAAGTGTACAGCGCCAGCAGACAATGAATTTTCAGCACTAAAAAAACGAAACTTCATTAACAGCTAAACCAAACGTTTCCAATGTAAATTTCCACATTTATAGAGTGTAAAAAGGCATCCCGAAGCCTGGGAAGTCATTAATTTGATTGTCCAGTATTTCCCTTATGAGATAATGCCTCACATAGCAAATGTGTACAGTGCGAGCTAAAAATGCATTTTCAGCACTAAAAAACCAAACTTTTATAACAGCTAAACCAAACGTTTCCAATGTAAATTTCCACCTTTATATAGTGTAAAAAGACATCCTGAAGCCTGGGCAGTCATTAATTTGATTGTCCAGTATTTCCCTTATGAGATAATGCCTCACACAGCAAATGTGTACAGTGCGAGCTGAAAATGCATTTTCAGCACTAAAAAAACCAAACTTTTATAACAGCTAAACCAAACGTTTCCAATGTAAATTTCCACCTTTATATAGTGTAAAAAGACATCCTGAAGCCTGGGCAGTCATTAATTTGATTGTCCAATATTTCCCTTCTGAGATAATGCCTCTCATAGCAAATGTGTACAGCGCGAGCTGAAAATGCATTTACAGCACTAAAAAACCAAACTTTTATAACAGCTAAACCAAACGTTTCCAATGTACATTTCCACCTTTATATAGTGTAGAAAGGCATCCTGAAGCCTGGAAAGTCATTAATTTGATTGTCCAGTATTTCCTTCATGAGATATTGCAACACTTAGAAAAAGTGTACAGCGCCAGCAGACAATGAATTTTCAACACTAAAAAAACGAAACTTCATTAACAGCTAAACTAAACGTTTCCAATGTAAATTTCCACCCTTATATAGTGTAAAAAGACATCCTGAAGCCTGGGCAGTCATTAATTTGATTGTCCAATATTTCCCTTATGAGATAATGCCTCTCATAGCAAATGTATACAGCGCGAGCTGAAAATGCATTTACAGCACTAAAAAACCAAACTTTTATAACAGCTAAACCAAACGTTTCCAATGTAAATTTCCACCTTTATATAGTGTAGAAAGGCATCCTGAAGCCTGGAAAGTCATTAATTTGATTGTCCAGTATTTCCTTCATGAGATATTGCAACACTTAGAAAAAGTGTACAGCGCCAGCAGACAATGAATTTTCAGCACTAAAAAAACGAAACTTCATTAACAGCTAAACCAAACGTTTCCAATGTAAATTTCCACATTTATAGAGTGTAAAAAGGCATCCTGAAGCCTGGGAAGTCATAAATTTGATTGTCCAGTATTTCCCTTATGAGATAATGCCTCACATAGCAAATGTGTACAGTGCGAGCTGAAAATGCATTTACAGTTCTAAAAAACCAAACTTTTATAACAGCTAAACCAAACGTTTCCAATGTAAATTTCCACCTTTATATAGTGTAGAAAGGCATCCTGAAGCCTGGAAAGTCATTAATTTGATTGTCCAGTATTTCCTTCATGAGATATTGCAACACTTAGAAAAAGTGTACAGCGCCAGCAGACAATGAATTTTCAGCACTAAAAAAACGAAACTTCATTACCAGCTAAACTAAACGTTTCCAATGTAAATTTCCACCTTTATATAGTGTAAAAATGAAGCCTGGGCAGCCATTAATTTGATTGTCCAATATTTCCCTTATGAGATAATGCCTCTCATAGCAAATGTGTACAGCGCGAGCTGAAAATGCATTTACAGCACTAAAAAAACAAACTATTTATAACAGCTAAACCAAACGTTTCCAATGTAAATTTCCACCTTTATATAGTGTAGAAAGGCATCTGAAGCCTGGAAAGTCATTAATTTGATTGTCCAGTATTTCCTTCATGAGATATTGCAACACTTAGAAAAAGTGTACAGCGCCAGCAGACAATGAATTTTCAGCACTAAAAAAACGAAACTTCATTAACAGCTAAACTAAACGTTTCCAATGTAAATTTCCACCTTTATATAGTGTAAAAAGACATCCTGAAGCCTGGGCAGCCATTAATTTGATTGTCCAATATTTCCCTTATGAGATAATGCCTCTCATAGCAAATGTGTACAGCGCGAGCTGAAAATGCATTTACAGCACTAAAAAAACAAACTTTTATAACAGCTAAACCAAACGTTTCCAATGTAAATTTCCACCTTTATATAGTGTAAAAAGACATCCTGAAGCCTGGGCAGTCATTAATTTGATTGTCCAATATTTCCCTTATGAGATAATGCCTCTCATAGCAAATGTGTACAGCGCGAGCTGAAAATGCATTTACAGCACTAAAAAAACAAACTTTTATAACAGCTAAACCAAACGTTTCCAATGTAAATTTCCACCTTTATATAGTGTAGAAAGGCATCCTGAAGCCTGGAAAGTCATTAATTTGATTGACCAGTATTTCCTTCATGAGATATTGCAACACTTAGAAAAAGTGTACAGCGCCAGCAGACAATGAATTTTCAGCACTAAAAAAACGAAACTTCATTAACAGCTAAACCAAACGTTTCCAATGTAAATTTCCACATTTATAGAGTGTAAAAAGGCATCCTGAAGCCTGGGAAGTCATTAATTTGATTGTCCAGTATTTCCCTTATGAGATAATGCCTCACATAGCAAATGTGTACAGTGCGAGCTGAAAATGCATTTTCAGCACTAAAAAACCAAACTTTTATAACAGCTAAACCAAACGTTTCCAATGTAAATTTCCACCTTTATATAGTGTAAAAAGACATCCTGAAGCCTGGGCAGTCATTAATTTGATTGTCCAATATTTCCCTTATGAGATAATGCCTCTCATAGCAAATGTGTACAGCGCGAGCTGAAAATGCATTTACAGCACTAAAAAACCAAACTTTTATAACAGCTAAACCAAACGTTTCAAATGTAAATTTCCACCTTTATATAGTGTAGAAAGGCATCCTGAAGCCTGGAAAGTCATTAATTTGATTGTCCAGTATTTCCTTCATGAGATATTGCAACACTTAGAAAAAGTGTACAGCGCCAGCAGACAATGAATTTTCAGCACTAAAAAAACGAAACTTCATTAACAGCTAAACCAAACGTTTCCAATGTAAATTTCCACATTTATAGAGTGTAAAAAGGCATCCTGAAGCCTGGGCAGTCATTAATTTGATTGTCCAGTATTTCCCTTATGAGATAATGCCTCACATAGCAAATGTGTACAGTGCGAGCTGAAAATGCATTTTCAGCACTAAAAAACCAAACTTTTATAACAGCTAAACCAAACGTTTCCAATGTAAATTTCCACCTTTATATAGTGTAAAAAGACATCCTGAAGCCTGGGCAGTCATTAATTTGATTGTCCAGTATTTCCCTTATGAGATAATGCCTCACATAGCAAATGTGTACAGTGCGAGCTGAAAATGCATTTTCAGCACTAAAAAAAACAAACTTTTATAACAGCTAAACCAAACGTTTCCAATGTAAATTTCCACCTTTATATAGTGTAAAAAGACATCCTGAAGCCTGGGCAGTCATTAATTTGATTGTCCAATATTTCCCTTATGAGATAATGCCTCTCATAGCAAATGTGTACAGCGCGAGCTGAAAATGCATTTACAGCACTAAAAAAACAAACTTTTATAACAGCTAAACCAAACGTTTCCAATGTACATTTCCACCTTTATATAGTGTAGAAAGGCATCCTGAAGCCTGGAAAGTCATTAATTTGATTGTCCAGTATTTCCTTCATGAGATATTGCAACACTTAGAAAAAGTGTACAGCGCCAGCAGACAATGAATTTTCAGCACTAAAAAAACGAAACTTCATTAACAGCTAAACTAAACGTTTCCAATGTAAATTTCCACCCTTATATAGTGTAAAAAGACATCCTGAAGCCTGGGCAGTCATTAATTTGATTGTCCAATATTTCCCTTATGAGATAATGCCTCTCATAGCAAATGTGTACAGTGCGAGCTGAAAATGCATTTACAGCACTAAAAAAACAAACTTTTATAACAGCTAAACCAAACGTTTCCAATGTAAATTTCCACCTTTATATAGTGTAAAAAGACATCCTGAAGCCTGGGCAGTCATTAATTTGATTGTCCAATATTTCCCTTATGAGATAATGCCTCTCATAGCAAATGTGTACAGCGCGAGCTGAAAATGCATTTACAGCACTAAAAAACCAAACTTTTATAACAGCTAAACCAAACGTTTCCAATGTAAATTTCCACCTTTATATAGTGTAGAAAGGCATCCTGAAGCCTGGAAAGTCATTAATTTGATTGTCCAGTATTTCCTTCATGAGATATTGCAACACTTAGAAAAAGTGTACAGCGCCAGCAGACAATGAATTTTCAGCACTAAAAAAACAAAACTTCATTAACAGCTAAACCAAACGTTTCCAATGTAAATTTCCACATTTATAGAGTGTAAAAAGGCATCCTGAAGCCTGGGCAGTCATTAATTTGATTGTCCAGTATTTCCCTTATGAGATAATGCCTCACATAGCAAATGTGTACAGTGCGAGCTGAAAATGCATTTTCAGCACTAAAAAACCAAACTTTTATAACAGCTAAACCAAACGTTTCCAATGTAAATTTCCACCTTTATATAGTGTAAAAAGACATCCTGAAGCCTGGGCAGTCATTAATTTGATTGTCCAGTATTTCCCTTATGAGATAATGCCTCACATAGCAAATGTGTACAGTGCGAGCTGAAAATGCATTTTCAGCACTAAAAAAAACAAACTTTTATAACAGCTAAACCAAACGTTTCCAATGTAAATTTCCACCTTTATATAGTGTAAAAAGACATCCTGAAGCCTGGGCAGTCATTAATTTGATTGTCCAATATTTCCCTTATGAGATAATGCCTCTCATAGCAAATGTGTACAGCGCGAGCTGAAAATGCATTTACAGCACTAAAAAAACAAACTTTTATAACAGCTAAACCAAACGTTTCCAATGTACATTTCCACCTTTATATAGTGTAGAAAGGCATCCTGAAGCCTGGAAAGTCATTAATTTGATTGTCCAGTATTTCCTTCATGAGATATTGCAACACTTAGAAAAAGTGTACAGCGCCAGCAGACAATGAATTTTCAGCACTAAAAAAACGAAACTTCATTAACAGCTAAACTAAACGTTTCCAATGTAAATTTCCACCCTTATATAGTGTAAAAAGACATCCTGAAGCCTGGGCAGTCATTAATTTGATTGTCCAATATTTCCCTTATGAGATAATGCCTCTCATAGCAAATGTGTACAGTGCGAGCTGAAAATGCATTTACAGCACTAAAAAAACAAACTTTTATAACAGCTAAACCAAACGTTTCCAATGTAAATTTCCACCTTTATATAGTGTAAAAAGACATCCTGAAGCCTGGGCAGTCATTAATTTGATTGTCCAATATTTCCCTTATGAGATAATGCCTCTCATAGCAAATGTGTACAGCGCGAGCTGAAAATGCATTTACAGCACTAAAAAACCAAACTTTTATAACAGCTAAACCAAACGTTTCCAATGTAAATTTCCACCTTTATATAGTGTAGAAAGGCATCCTGAAGCCTGGAAAGTCATTAATTTGATTGTCCAGTATTTCCTTCATGAGATATTGCAACACTTAGAAAAAGTGTACAGCGCCAGCAGACAATGAATTTTCAGCACTAAAAAAACGAAACTTCATTAACAGCTAAACCAAACGTTTCCAATGTAAATTTCCACATTTATAGAGTGTAAAAAGGCATCCTGAAGCCTGGGAAGTCATTAATTTGATTGTCCAGTATTTCCCTTATGAGATAATGCCTCACATAGCAAATGTGTACAGTGCGAGCTGAAAATGCATTTTCAGCACTAAAAAACCAAACTTTTATAACAGCTAAACCAAACGTTTCCAATGTAAATTTCCACCTTTATATAGTGTAAAAAGACATCCTGAAGCCTGGGCAGTCATTAATTTGATTGTCCAGTATTTCCCTTATGAGATAATGCCTCACACAGCAAATGTGTACAGTGCGAGCTGAAAATGCATTTTCAGCACTAAAAAAACCAAACTTTTATAACAGCTAAACCAAACGTTTCCAATGTAAATTTCCACCTTTATATAGTGTAAAAAGACATCCTGAAGCCTGGGCAGTCATTAATTTGATTGTCCAATATTTCCCTTCTGAGATAATGCCTCTCATAGCAAATGTGTACAGCGCGAGCTGAAAATGCATTTACAGCACTAAAAAACCAAACTTTTATAACAGCTAAACCAAACGTTTCCAATGTACATTTCCACCTTTATATAGTGTAGAAAGGCATCCTGAAGCCTGGAAAGTCATTAATTTGATTGTCCAGTATTTCCTTCATGAGATATTGCAACACTTAGAAAAAGTGTACAGCGCCAGCAGACAATGAATTTTCAGCACTAAAAAAACGAAACTTCATTAACAGCTAAACTAAACGTTTCCAATGTAAATTTCCACCCTTATATAGTGTAAAAAGACATCCTGAAGCCTGGGCAGTCATTAATTTGATTGTCCAATATTTCCCTTATGAGATAATGCCTCTCATAGCAAATGTGTACAGCGCGAGCTGAAAATGCATTTACAGCACTAAAAAACCAAACTTTTATAACAGCTAAACCAAACGTTTCCAATGTAAATTTCCACCTTTATATAGTGTAGAAAGGCATCCTGAAGCCTGGAAAGTCATTAATTTGATTGTCCAGTATTTCCTTCATGAGATATTGCAACACTTAGAAAAAGTGTACAGCGCCAGCAGACAATGAATTTTCAGCACTAAAAAAACGAAACTTCATTAACAGCTAAACCAAACGTTTCCAATGTAAATTTCCACATTTATAGTGTAAAAAGGCATCCTGAAGCCTGGGAAGTCATTAATTTGATTGTCCAGTATTTCCCTTATGAGATAATGCCTCACATAGCAAATGTGTACAGTGCGAGCTGAAAATGCATTTTCAGCACTAAAAAAACAAACTTTTATAACAGCTAAACCAAACGTTTCCAATGTAAATTTCCACCTTTATATAGTGTAAAAAGACATCCTGAAGCCTGGGCAGTCATTAATTTGATTGTCCAGTATTTCCCTTATGAGATAATGCCTCACACAGCAAATGTGTACAGTGCGAGCTGAAAATGCATTTTCAGCACTAAAAAAACCAAACTTTTATAACAGCTAAACCAAACGTTTCCAATGTAAATTTCCACCTTTATATAGTGTAAAAAGACATCCTGAAGCCTGGGCAGTCATTAATTTGATTGTCCAATATTTCCCTTCTGAGATAATGCCTCTCATAGCAAATGTGTACAGCGCGAGCTGAAAATGCATTTACAGCACTAAAAAACCAAACTTTTATAACAGCTAAACCAAATGTTTCCAATGTACATTTCCACCTTTATATAGTGTAGAAAGGCATCCTGAAGCCTGGAAAGTCATTAATTTGATTGTCCAGTATTTCCTTCATGAGATATTGCAACACTTAGAAAAAGTGTACAGCGCCAGCAGACAATGAATTTTCAGCACTAAAAAAACGAAACTTCATTAACAGCTAAACCAAACGTTTCCAATGTAAATTTCCACATTTATAGAGTGTAAAAAGGCATCCCGAAGCCTGGGAAGTCATTAATTTGATTGTCCAGTATTTCCCTTATGAGATAATGCCTCACATAGCAAATGTGTACAGTGCGAGCTAAAAATGCATTTTCAGCACTAAAAAACCAAACTTTTATAACAGCTAAACCAAACGTTTCCAATGTAAATTTCCACCTTTATATAGTGTAAAAAGACATCCTGAAGCCTGGGCAGTCATTAATTTGATTGTCCAGTATTTCCCTTATGAGATAATGCCTCACACAGCAAATGTGTACAGTGCGAGCTGAAAATGCATTTTCAGCACTAAAAAAACCAAACTTTTATAACAGCTAAACCAAACGTTTCCAATGTAAATTTCCACCTTTATATAGTGTAAAAAGACATCCTGAAGCCTGGGCAGTCATTAATTTGATTGTCCAATATTTCCCTTCTGAGATAATGCCTCTCATAGCAAATGTGTACAGCGCGAGCTGAAAATGCATTTACAGCACTAAAAAACCAAACTTTTATAACAGCTAAACCAAACGTTTCCAATGTACATTTCCACCTTTATATAGTGTAGAAAGGCATCCTGAAGCCTGGAAAGTCATTAATTTGATTGTCCAGTATTTCCTTCATGAGATATTGCAACACTTAGAAAAAGTGTACAGCGCCAGCAGACAATGAATTTTCAACACTAAAAAAACGAAACTTCATTAACAGCTAAACTAAACGTTTCCAATGTAAATTTCCACCCTTATATAGTGTAAAAAGACATCCTGAAGCCTGGGCAGTCATTAATTTGATTGTCCAATATTTCCCTTATGAGATAATGCCTCTCATAGCAAATGTATACAGCGCGAGCTGAAAATGCATTTACAGCACTAAAAAACCAAACTTTTATAACAGCTAAACCAAACGTTTCCAATGTAAATTTCCACCTTTATATAGTGTAGAAAGGCATCCTGAAGCCTGGAAAGTCATTAATTTGATTGTCCAGTATTTCCTTCATGAGATATTGCAACACTTAGAAAAAGTGTACAGCGCCAGCAGACAATGAATTTTCAGCACTAAAAAAACGAAACTTCATTAACAGCTAAACCAAACGTTTCCAATGTAAATTTCCACATTTATAGAGTGTAAAAAGGCATCCTGAAGCCTGGGAAGTCATAAATTTGATTGTCCAGTATTTCCCTTATGAGATAATGCCTCACATAGCAAATGTGTACAGTGCGAGCTGAAAATGCATTTACAGTTCTAAAAAACCAAACTTTTATAACAGCTAAACCAAACGTTTCCAATGTAAATTTCCACCTTTATATAGTGTAGAAAGGCATCCTGAAGCCTGGAAAGTCATTAATTTGATTGTCCAGTATTTCCTTCATGAGATATTGCAACACTTAGAAAAAGTGTACAGCGCCAGCAGACAATGAATTTTCAGCACTAAAAAAACGAAACTTCATTACCAGCTAAACTAAACGTTTCCAATGTAAATTTCCACCTTTATATAGTGTAAAAATGAAGCCTGGGCAGCCATTAATTTGATTGTCCAATATTTCCCTTATGAGATAATGCCTCTCATAGCAAATGTGTACAGCGCGAGCTGAAAATGCATTTACAGCACTAAAAAAACAAACTATTTATAACAGCTAAACCAAACGTTTCCAATGTAAATTTCCACCTTTATATAGTGTAGAAAGGCATCTGAAGCCTGGAAAGTCATTAATTTGATTGTCCAGTATTTCCTTCATGAGATATTGCAACACTTAGAAAAAGTGTACAGCGCCAGCAGACAATGAATTTTCAGCACTAAAAAAACGAAACTTCATTAACAGCTAAACTAAACGTTTCCAATGTAAATTTCCACCTTTATATAGTGTAAAAAGACATCCTGAAGCCTGGGCAGCCATTAATTTGATTGTCCAATATTTCCCTTATGAGATAATGCCTCTCATAGCAAATGTGTACAGCGCGAGCTGAAAATGCATTTACAGCACTAAAAAAACAAACTTTTATAACAGCTAAACCAAACGTTTCCAATGTAAATTTCCACCTTTATATAGTGTAAAAAGACATCCTGAAGCCTGGGCAGTCATTAATTTGATTGTCCAATATTTCCCTTATGAGATAATGCCTCTCATAGCAAATGTGTACAGCGCGAGCTGAAAATGCATTTACAGCACTAAAAAAACAAACTTTTATAACAGCTAAACCAAACGTTTCCAATGTAAATTTCCACCTTTATATAGTGTAGAAAGGCATCCTGAAGCCTGGAAAGTCATTAATTTGATTGACCAGTATTTCCTTCATGAGATATTGCAACACTTAGAAAAAGTGTACAGCGCCAGCAGACAATGAATTTTCAGCACTAAAAAAACGAAACTTCATTAACAGCTAAACCAAACGTTTCCAATGTAAATTTCCACATTTATAGAGTGTAAAAAGGCATCCTGAAGCCTGGGAAGTCATTAATTTGATTGTCCAGTATTTCCCTTATGAGATAATGCCTCACATAGCAAATGTGTACAGTGCGAGCTGAAAATGCATTTTCAGCACTAAAAAACCAAACTTTTATAACAGCTAAACCAAACGTTTCCAATGTAAATTTCCACCTTTATATAGTGTAAAAAGACATCCTGAAGCCTGGGCAGTCATTAATTTGATTGTCCAATATTTCCCTTATGAGATAATGCCTCTCATAGCAAATGTGTACAGCGCGAGCTGAAAATGCATTTACAGCACTAAAAAACCAAACTTTTATAACAGCTAAACCAAACGTTTCAAATGTAAATTTCCACCTTTATATAGTGTAGAAAGGCATCCTGAAGCCTGGAAAGTCATTAATTTGATTGTCCAGTATTTCCTTCATGAGATATTGCAACACTTAGAAAAAGTGTACAGCGCCAGCAGACAATGAATTTTCAGCACTAAAAAAACGAAACTTCATTAACAGCTAAACCAAACGTTTCCAATGTAAATTTCCACATTTATAGAGTGTAAAAAGGCATCCTGAAGCCTGGGCAGTCATTAATTTGATTGTCCAGTATTTCCCTTATGAGATAATGCCTCACATAGCAAATGTGTACAGTGCGAGCTGAAAATGCATTTTCAGCACTAAAAAACCAAACTTTTATAACAGCTAAACCAAACGTTTCCAATGTAAATTTCCACCTTTATATAGTGTAAAAAGACATCCTGAAGCCTGGGCAGTCATTAATTTGATTGTCCAGTATTTCCCTTATGAGATAATGCCTCACATAGCAAATGTGTACAGTGCGAGCTGAAAATGCATTTTCAGCACTAAAAAAAACAAACTTTTATAACAGCTAAACCAAACGTTTCCAATGTAAATTTCCACCTTTATATAGTGTAAAAAGACATCCTGAAGCCTGGGCAGTCATTAATTTGATTGTCCAATATTTCCCTTATGAGATAATGCCTCTCATAGCAAATGTGTACAGCGCGAGCTGAAAATGCATTTACAGCACTAAAAAAACAAACTTTTATAACAGCTAAACCAAACGTTTCCAATGTACATTTCCACCTTTATATAGTGTAGAAAGGCATCCTGAAGCCTGGAAAGTCATTAATTTGATTGTCCAGTATTTCCTTCATGAGATATTGCAACACTTAGAAAAAGTGTACAGCGCCAGCAGACAATGAATTTTCAGCACTAAAAAAACGAAACTTCATTAACAGCTAAACTAAACGTTTCCAATGTAAATTTCCACCCTTATATAGTGTAAAAAGACATCCTGAAGCCTGGGCAGTCATTAATTTGATTGTCCAATATTTCCCTTATGAGATAATGCCTCTCATAGCAAATGTGTACAGTGCGAGCTGAAAATGCATTTACAGCACTAAAAAAACAAACTTTTATAACAGCTAAACCAAACGTTTCCAATGTAAATTTCCACCTTTATATAGTGTAAAAAGACATCCTGAAGCCTGGGCAGTCATTAATTTGATTGTCCAATATTTCCCTTATGAGATAATGCCTCTCATAGCAAATGTGTACAGCGCGAGCTGAAAATGCATTTACAGCACTAAAAAACCAAACTTTTATAACAGCTAAACCAAACGTTTCCAATGTAAATTTCCACCTTTATATAGTGTAGAAAGGCATCCTGAAGCCTGGAAAGTCATTAATTTGATTGTCCAGTATTTCCTTCATGAGATATTGCAACACTTAGAAAAAGTGTACAGCGCCAGCAGACAATGAATTTTCAGCACTAAAAAAACGAAACTTCATTAACAGCTAAACCAAACGTTTCCAATGTAAATTTCCACATTTATAGAGTGTAAAAAGGCATCCTGAAGCCTGGGAAGTCATTAATTTGATTGTCCAGTATTTCCCTTATGAGATAATGCCTCACATAGCAAATGTGTACAGTGCGAGCTGAAAATGCATTTACAGCACTAAAAAACCAAACTTTTATAACAGCTAAACCAAACGTTTCAAATGTAAATTTCCACCTTTATATAGTGTAGAAAGGCATCCTGAAGCCTGGAAAGTCATTAATTTGATTGTCCAGTATTTCCTTCATGAGATATTGCAACACTTAGAAAAAGTGTACAGCGCCAGCAGACAATGAATTTTCAGCACTAAAAAAACAAAACTTCATTAACAGCTAAACCAAACGTTTCCAATGTAAATTTCCACATTTATAGAGTGTAAAAAGGCATCCTGAAGCCTGGGCAGTCATTAATTTGATTGTCCAGTATTTCCCTTATGAGATAATGCCTCACATAGCAAATGTGTACAGTGCGAGCTGAAAATGCATTTTCAGCACTAAAAAACCAAACTTTTATAACAGCTAAACCAAACGTTTCCAATGTAAATTTCCACCTTTATATAGTGTAAAAAGACATCCTGAAGCCTGGGCAGTCATTAATTTGATTGTCCAGTATTTCCCTTATGAGATAATGCCTCACATAGCAAATGTGTACAGTGCGAGCTGAAAATGCATTTTCAGCACTAAAAAAAACAAACTTTTATAACAGCTAAACCAAACGTTTCCAATGTAAATTTCCACCTTTATATAGTGTAAAAAGACATCCTGAAGCCTGGGCAGTCATTAATTTGATTGTCCAATATTTCCCTTATGAGATAATGCCTCTCATAGCAAATGTGTACAGCGCGAGCTGAAAATGCATTTACAGCACTAAAAAAACAAACTTTTATAACAGCTAAACCAAACGTTTCCAATGTACATTTCCACCTTTATATAGTGTAGAAAGGCATCCTGAAGCCTGGAAAGTCATTAATTTGATTGTCCAGTATTTCCTTCATGAGATATTGCAACACTTAGAAAAAGTGTACAGCGCCAGCAGACAATGAATTTTCAGCACTAAAAAAACGAAACTTCATTAACAGCTAAACTAAACGTTTCCAATGTAAATTTCCACCCTTATATAGTGTAAAAAGACATCCTGAAGCCTGGGCAGTCATTAATTTGATTGTCCAATATTTCCCTTATGAGATAATGCCTCTCATAGCAAATGTGTACAGTGCGAGCTGAAAATGCATTTACAGCACTAAAAAAACAAACTTTTATAACAGCTAAACCAAACGTTTCCAATGTAAATTTCCACCTTTATATAGTGTAAAAAGACATCCTGAAGCCTGGGCAGTCATTAATTTGATTGTCCAATATTTCCCTTATGAGATAATGCCTCTCATAGCAAATGTGTACAGCGCGAGCTGAAAATGCATTTACAGCACTAAAAAACCAAACTTTTATAACAGCTAAACCAAACGTTTCCAATGTAAATTTCCACCTTTATATAGTGTAGAAAGGCATCCTGAAGCCTGGAAAGTCATTAATTTGATTGTCCAGTATTTCCTTCATGAGATATTGCAACACTTAGAAAAAGTGTACAGCGCCAGCAGACAATGAATTTTCAGCACTAAAAAAACGAAACTTCATTAACAGCTAAACCAAACGTTTCCAATGTAAATTTCCACATTTATAGAGTGTAAAAAGGCATCCTGAAGCCTGGGAAGTCATTAATTTGATTGTCCAGTATTTCCCTTATGAGATAATGCCTCACATAGCAAATGTGTACAGTGCGAGCTGAAAATGCATTTACAGCACTAAAAAAACAAACTTTTATAACAGCTAAACCAAACGTTTCCAATGTAAATTTCCACCTTTATATAGTGTAGAAAGGCATCCTGAAGCCTGGAAAGTCATTAATTTGATTGTCCAGTATTTCCTTCATGAGATATTGCAACACTTAGAAAAAGTGTACAGCGCCAGCAGACAATGAATTTTCAGCACTAAATAAACGAAACTTCATTAACAGCTAAAGTAAACGTTTCCAATGTAAATTTCCACCTTTATATAGTGTAAAAAGACATCCTGAAGCCTGGGCAGCCATTAATTTGATTGTCCAATATTTCCCTTATGAGATAATGCCTCTCATAGCAAATGTGTACAGTGCGAGCTGAAAATGCATTTACAGCACTAAAAAAACAAACTTTTATAACAGCTAAACCAATCGTTTCCAATGTAAATTTCCACCTTTATATAGTGTAAAAAGACATCCTGAAGCCTGGGCAGTCATTAATTTGATTGTCCAATATTTCCCTTATGAGATAATGCCTCTCATAGCAAATGTGTACAGCGCGAGCTGAAAATGCATTTACAGCACTAAAAAACCAAACTTTTATAACAGCTAAACCAAACGTTTCCAATGTAAATTTCCACCTTTATATAGTGTAGAAAGGCATCCTGAAGCCTGGAAAGTCATTAATTTGATTGTCCAGTATTTCCTTCATGAGATATTGCAACACTTAGAAAAAGTGTACAGCGCCAGCAGACAATGAATTTTCAGCACTAAATAAACGAAACTTCATTAACAGCTAAAGTAAACGTTTCCAATGTAAATTTCCACCTTTATATAGTGTAAAAAGACATCCTGAAGCCTGGGCAGCCATTAATTTGATTGTCCAATATTTCCCTTATGAGATAATGCCTCTCATAGCAAATGTGTACAGTGCGAGCTGAAAATGCATTTACAGCACTAAAAAAACAAACTTTTATAACAGCTAAACCAATCGTTTCCAATGTAAATTTCCACCTTTATATAGTGTAAAAAGACATCCTGAAGCCTGGGCAGTCATTAATTTGATTGTCCAATATTTCCCTTATGAGATAATGCCTCTCATAGCAAATGTGTACAGCGCGAGCTGAAAATGCATTTACAGCACTAAAAAACCAAACTTTTATAACAGCTAAACCAAACGTTTCCAATGTAAATTTCCACCTTTATATAGTGTAGAAAGGCATCCTGAAGCCTGGAAAGTCATTAATTTGATTGTCCAGTATTTCCTTCATGAGATATTGCAACATTTAGAAAAAGTGTACAGCGCCAGCAGACAATGAATTTTCAGCACTAAAAAAACGAAACTTCATTAACAGCTAAACTAAACGTTTCCAATGTAAATTTCCACCTTTATATAGTGTAGAAAGGCATCCTGAAGCCTGGAAAGTCATTAATTTGATTGTCCAGTATTTCCTTCATGAGATATTGCAACACTTAGAAAAAGTGTACAGCGCCAGCAGACAATGAATTTTCAACACTAAAAAAACGAAACTTCATTAACAGCTAAACTAAACGTTTCCAATGTAAATTTCCACCCTTATATAGTGTAAAAAGACATCCTGAAGCCTGGGCAGTCATTAATTTGATTGTCCAATATTTCCCTTATGAGATAATGCCTCTCATAGCAAATGTGTACAGCGCGAGCTGAAAATGCATTTACAGCACTAAAAAACCAAACTTTTATAACAGCTAAACCAAACGTTTCCAATGTAAATTTCCACCTTTATATAGTGTAGAAAGGCATCCTGAAGCCTGGAAAGTCATTAATTTGATTGTCCAGTATTTCCTTCATGAGATATTGCAACACTTAGAAAAAGTGTACAGCGCCAGCAGACAATGAATTTTCAGCACTAAAAAAACGAAACTTCATTAACAGCTAAACCAAACGTTTCCAATGTAAATTTCCACATTTATAGAGTGTAAAAAGGCATCCTGAAGCCTGGGAAGTCATAAATTTGATTGTCCAGTATTTCCCTTATGAGATAATGCCTCACATAGCAAATGTGTACAGTGCGAGCTGAAAATGCATTTACAGTTCTAAAAAACCAAACTTTTATAACAGCTAAACCAAACGTTTCCAATGTAAATTTCCACCTTTATATAGTGTAGAAAGGCATCCTGAAGCCTGGAAAGTCATTAATTTGATTGTCCAGTATTTCCTTCATGAGATATTGCAACACTTAGAAAAAGTGTACAGCGCCAGCAGACAATGAATTTTCAGCACTAAAAAAACGAAACTTCATTAACAGCTAAACTAAACGTTTCCAATGTAAATTTCCACCTTTATATAGTGTAAAAATGAAGCCTGGGCAGCCATTAATTTGATTGTCCAATATTTCCCTTATGAGATAATGCCTCTCATAGCAAATGTGTACAGCGCGAGCTGAAAATGCATTTACAGCACTAAAAAACCAAACTTTTATAACAGCTAAACCAAACGTTTCCAATGTAAATTTCCACCTTTATATAGTGTAGAAAGGCATCCTGAAGCCTGGAAAGTCATTAATTTGATTGTCCAGTATTTCCTTCATGAGATATTGCAACACTTAGAAAAAGTGTACAGCGCCAGCAGACAATGAATTTTCAGCACTAAAAAAACGAAACTTCATTAACAGCTAAACCAAACGTTTCCAATGTAAATTTCCACATTTATAGAGTGTAAAAAGGCATCCTGAAGCCTGGGAAGTCATTAATTTGATTGTCCAGTATTTCCCTTATGAGATAATGCCTCACATAGCAAATGTGTACAGTGCGAGCTGAAAATGCATTTACAGCACTAAAAAAACAAACTATTTATAACAGCTAAACCAAACGTTTCCAATGTAAATTTCCACCTTTATATAGTGTAGAAAGGCATCCTGAAGCCTGGAAAGTCATTAATTTGATTGTCCAGTATTTCCTTCATGAGATATTGCAACACTTAGAAAAAGTGTACAGCGCCAGCAGAACAATGAATTTTCAGCACTAAAAAAACGAAACTTCATTAACAGCTAAACTAAACGTTTCCAATGTAAATTTCCACTTTTATATAGTGTAAAAAGACATCCTGAAGCCTGGGCAGTCATTAATTTGATTGTCCAATATTTCCCTTATGAGATAATGCCTCTCATAGCAAATGTGTACAGCGCGAGCTGAAAATGCATTTACAGCACTAAAAAAACAAACTTTTATAACAGCTAAACCAAACGTTTCCAATGTAAATTTCCACCTTTATATAGTGTAAAAAGACATCCTGAAGCCTGGGCAGTCATTAATTTGATTGTCCAATATTTCCCTTATGAGATAATGCCTCTCATAGCAAATGTGTACAGCGCGAGCTGAAAATGCATTTACAGCACTAAAAAAACAAACTTTTATAACAGCTAAACCAAACGTTTCCAATGTAAATTTCCACCTTTATATAGTGTAGAAAGGCATCCTGAAGCCTGGAAAGTCATTAATTTGATTGACCAGTATTTCCTTCATGAGATATTGCAACACTTAGAAAAAGTGTACAGCGCCAGCAGACAATGAATTTTCAGCACTAAAAAAAACGAAACTTCATTAACAGCTAAACCAAACGTTTCCAATGTAAATTTCCACCTTTATATAGTGTAGAAAGGCATCCTGAAGCCTGGAAAGTCATTAATTTGATTGTCCAATATATCCTTCAAAAGATATTGCAACACTTAGAAAAAGTGTACAGCGCCAGCAGACAATGAATTTTCAGCACTAAAAAAACGAAACTTCATTAACAGCTAAACCAAACGTTTCCAATGTAAATTTCCACATTTATAGAGTGTAAAAAGGCATCCTGAAGCCTGGGCAGTCATTAATTTGATTGTCCAGTATTTCCCTTATGAGATAATGCCTCACATAGCAAATGTGTACAGTGCGAGCTGAAAATGCATTTTCAGCACTAAAAAACCAAACTTTTATAACAGCTAAACCAAACGTTTCCAATGTAAATTTCCACCTTTATATAGTGTAAAAAGACATCCTGAAGCCTGGGCAGTCATTAATTTGATTGTCCAGTATTTCCCTTATGAGATAATGCCTCACATAGCAAATGTGTACAGTGCGAGCTGAAAATGCATTTTCAGCACTAAAAAAAACAAACTTTTATAACAGCTAAACCAAACGTTTCCAATGTAAATTTCCACCTTTATATAGTGTAAAAAGACATCCTGAAGCCTGGGCAGTCATTAATTTGATTGTCCAATATTTCCCTTATGAGATAATGCCTCTCATAGCAAATGTGTACAGCGCGAGCTGAAAATGCATTTACAGCACTAAAAAAACAAACTTTTATAACAGCTAAACCAAACGTTTCCAATGTACATTTCCACCTTTATATAGTGTAGAAAGGCATCCTGAAGCCTGGAAAGTCATTAATTTGATTGTCCAGTATTTCCTTCATGAGATATTGCAACACTTAGAAAAAGTGTACAGCGCCAGCAGACAATGAATTTTCAGCACTAAAAAAACGAAACTTCATTAACAGCTAAACTAAACGTTTCCAATGTAAATTTCCACCCTTATATAGTGTAAAAAGACATCCTGAAGCCTGGGCAGTCATTAATTTGATTGTCCAATATTTCCCTTATGAGATAATGCCTCTCATAGCAAATGTGTACAGTGCGAGCTGAAAATGCATTTACAGCACTAAAAAAACAAACTTTTATAACAGCTAAACCAAACGTTTCCAATGTAAATTTCCACCTTTATATAGTGTAAAAAGACATCCTGAAGCCTGGGCAGTCATTAATTTGATTGTCCAATATTTCCCTTATGAGATAATGCCTCTCATAGCAAATGTGTACAGCGCGAGCTGAAAATGCATTTACAGCACTAAAAAACCAAACTTTTATAACAGCTAAACCAAACGTTTCCAATGTAAATTTCCACCTTTATATAGTGTAGAAAGGCATCCTGAAGCCTGGAAAGTCATTAATTTGATTGTCCAGTATTTCCTTCATGAGATATTGCAACACTTAGAAAAAGTGTACAGCGCCAGCAGACAATGAATTTTCAGCACTAAAAAAACGAAACTTCATTAACAGCTAAACCAAACGTTTCCAATGTAAATTTCCACATTTATAGAGTGTAAAAAGGCATCCTGAAGCCTGGGAAGTCATTAATTTGATTGTCCAGTATTTCCCTTATGAGATAATGCCTCACATAGCAAATGTGTACAGTGCGAGCTGAAAATGCATTTACAGCACTAAAAAAACAAACTTTTATAACAGCTAAACCAAACGTTTCCAATGTAAATTTCCACCTTTATATAGTGTAGAAAGGCATCCTGAAGCCTGGAAAGTCATTAATTTGATTGTCCAGTATTTCCTTCATGAGATATTGCAACACTTAGAAAAAGTGTACAGCGCCAGCAGACAATGAATTTTCAGCACTAAATAAACGAAACTTCATTAACAGCTAAAGTAAACGTTTCCAATGTAAATTTCCACCTTTATATAGTGTAAAAAGACATCCTGAAGCCTGGGCAGCCATTAATTTGATTGTCCAATATTTCCCTTATGAGATAATGCCTCTCATAGCAAATGTGTACAGTGCGAGCTGAAAATGCATTTACAGCACTAAAAAAACAAACTTTTATAACAGCTAAACCAATCGTTTCCAATGTAAATTTCCACCTTTATATAGTGTAAAAAGACATCCTGAAGCCTGGGCAGTCATTAATTTGATTGTCCAATATTTCCCTTATGAGATAATGCCTCTCATAGCAAATGTGTACAGCGCGAGCTGAAAATGCATTTACAGCACTAAAAAACCAAACTTTTATAACAGCTAAACCAAACGTTTCCAATGTAAATTTCCACCTTTATATAGTGTAGAAAGGCATCCTGAAGCCTGGAAAGTCATTAATTTGATTGTCCAGTATTTCCTTCATGAGATATTGCAACACTTAGAAAAAGTGTACAGCGCCAGCAGACAATGAATTTTCAGCACTAAAAAAAACGAAACTTCATTAACAGCTAAACCAAACGTTTCCAATGTAAATTTCCACATTTATAGAGTGTAAAAAGGCATCCTGAAGCCTGGGAAGTCATTAATTTGATTGTCCAGTATTTCCCTTATGAGATAATGCCTCTCATTGCAAATGTGTACAGCGCGAGCTGAAAATGCATTTTCAGCACTAAAAAAACAAACTTTTATAACACCTAAACCAAACGTTTCCAATGTAAATTTCCTCCTTTATATAGTGTAAAAAGACATCCTGAAGCCTGGGCAGTCATTAATTTGATTGTCCAATATTTCCCTTATGAGATAATGCCTCTCATAGCAAATGTGTACAGCGCGAGCTGAAAATGCATTTACAGCACTAAAAAACCAAACTTTTATAACAGCTAAACCAAACGTTTCCAATGTAAATTTCCACCTTTATATAGTGTAGAAAGGCATCCTGAAGCCTGGAAAGTCATTAATTTGATTGTCCAGTATTTCCTTCATGAGATATTGCAACATTTAGAAAAAGTGTACAGCGCCAGCAGACAATGAATTTTCAGCACTAAAAAAACGAAACTTCATTAACAGCTAAACTAAACGTTTCCAATGTAAATTTCCACCTTTATATAGTGTAAAAAGACATCCTGAAGCCCGGGCAGCCATTAATTTGATTGTCCAATATTTCCCTTATGAGATAATGCCTCTCATAGCAAATGTGTACAGCGCGAGCTGAAAATGCATTTACAGCACTAAAAAACCAAACTTTTATAACAGCTAAACCAAACGTTTCCAATGTAAATTTCCACCTTTATATAGTGTAAAAAGACATCCTGAAGCCTGGGCAGTCATTAATTTGATTGTCCAATATTTCCCTTATGAGATAATGCCTCTCATAGCAAATGTGTACAGCGCGAGCTGAAAATGCATTTACAGCACTAAAAAAACAAACTTTTATAACAGCTAAACCAAACGTTTCCAATGTAAATTTCCACCTTTATATAGTGTAGAAAGGCATCCTGAAGCCTGGAAAGTCATTAATTTGATTGTCCAGTATTTCCTTCATGAGATATTGCAACACTTAGAAAAAGTGTACAGCGCCAGCAGACAATGAATTTTCAGCACTAAAAAAACGAAACTTCATTAACAGCTAAACTAAATGTTTCCAATGTAAATTTCCACCTTTATATAGTGTAAAAAGACATCCTGAAGCCTGGGCAGTCATTAATTTGATTGTCCAATATTTCCCTTATGAGATAATGCCTCTCATAGAAAATGTGTACAGCGCGAGCTGAAAATGCATTTACAGCACTAAAAAACCAAACTTTTATAACAGCTAAACCAAACGTTTCCAATGTAAATTTCCACCTTTATATAGTGTAAAAAGGCATCCTGAAGCCTGGAAAGTCTTTAATTTGATTGTCCAGTATTTCCTTCATGAGATAATGCCTCACATAGCAAATGTGTACAGTGCGAGCTGAAAATGCATTTTCAGCACTAAAAAAACCAAACTTTTATAACAGCTAAACCAAACGTTTCCAATGTAAATTTCCACCTTTATATAGTGTAGAAAGGCATCCTGAAGCCTGGAAAGTCATTAATTTGATTGTCCAGTATTTCCTTCATGAGATATTGCAACACTTAGAAAAGGTGTACAGCGCCAGCAGACAATGAATTTTCAGCACTAAAAAAACGAAACTTCATTAACAGCTAAACCAAACGTTTCCAATGTAAATTTCCACATTTATAGAGTGTAAAAATGCATCCTGAAGCCTGGGAAGTCATTAATTTGATTGTCCAGTATTTCCCTTATGAGATAATGCCTCACATAGCAAATGTGTACAGTGCGAGCTGAAAATGCATTTTCAGCACTAAAAAACCAAACTTTTATAACAGCTAAACCAAACGTTTCCAATGTAAATTTCCACCTTTATATAGTGTAAAAAGACATCCTGAAGCCTGGGCAGTCATTAATTTGATTGTCCAATATTTCCCTTATGAGATAATGCCTCTCATAGCAAATGTGTACAGCGCGAGCTGAAAATGCATTTACAGCACTAAAAAACCAAACTTTTATAACAGCTAAACCAAACGTTTCCAATGTAAATTTCCACCTTTATATAGTGTAGAAAGGCATCCTGAAGCCTGGAAAGTCATTAATTTGATTGTCCAGTATTTCCTTCATGAGATATTGCAACACTTAGAAAAAGTGTACAGCGCCAGCAGACAATGAATTTTCAGCACTAAAAAAAACAAACTTTTATAACAGCTAAACCAAACGTTTCCAATGTAAATTTCCACTTTATATAGTGTAAAAAGACATCCTGAAGCCTGGGCAGTCATTAATTTGATTGTCCAGTATTTCCCTTATGAGATAATGCCTCACATAGCAAATGTGTACAGCGCGAGCTGAAAATGCATTTACAGCACTAAAAAAACAAACTTTTATAACAGCTAAACCAAACGTTTCCAATGTAAATTTCCACCTTTATATAGTGTAGAAAGGCATCCTGAAGCCTGGAAAGTCATTAATTTGATTGTCCAGTATTTCCTACATGAGATATTGCAAAACTTAGAAAAAGTGTACAGCGCCAGCAGACAATGAATTTTCAGCACTAAAAAAACGAAACTTCATTAACAGCTAAACCAAACGTTTCCAATGTAAATTTCCACATTTATAGAGTGTAAAAAGGCATCCTGAAGCCTGGGAAGTCATTAATTTGATTGTCCAGTATTTCCCTTATGAGATAATGCCTCACATAGCAAATGTGTACAGTGCGAGCTGAAAATGCATTTTCAGCACTAAAAAAACAAACTTTTATAACAGCTAAACTAAACGTTTCCAATGTAAATTTCCACCTTTATATAGTGTAAAAAGACATCCTGAAGCCTGGGCAGTCATTAATTTGATTGTCCAATATTTCCCTTATGAGATAATGCCTCTCATAGCAAATGTGTACAGCGCGAGCTGAAAATGCATTTACAGCACTAAAAAAACAAACTTTTATAACAGCTAAACTAAACGTTTCCAATGTAAATTTCCACCTTTATATAGTGTAAAAAGACATCCTGAAGCCTGGGCAGTCATTAATTTGATTGTCCAATATTTCCCTTATGAGATAATGCCTCTCATAGCAAATGTGTACAGCGCGAGCTGAAAATGCATTTACAGCACTAAAAAACCAAACTTTTATAACAGCTAAACCAAACGTTTCAATTGTAAATTTCCACCTTTATATAGTGTAGAAAGGCATCCTGATGCCTGGAAAGTCATTAATTTGATTGTCCAGTATTTCCTTCATGAGATATTGCAACACTTAGAAAAAGTGTACAGCGCCAGCAGACAATGAATTTTCAGCACTAAAAAAACGAAACTTCATTAACAGCTAAACCAAACGTTTCCAATGTAAATTTCCACATTTATAGAGTGTAAAAAGGCATCCTGAAGCCTGGGCAGTCATTAATTTGATTGTCCAGTATTTCCCTTATGAGATAATGCCTCACATAGCAAATGTGTACAGTGCGAGCTGAAAATGCATTTTCAGCACTAAAAAACCAAACTTTTATAACAGCTAAACCAAACGTTTCCAATGTAAATTTCCACCTTTATATAGTGTAAAAAGACATCCTGAAGCCTGGGCAGTCATTAATTTGATTGTCCAGTATTTCCCTTATGAGATAATGCCTCACATAGCAAATGTGTACAGCGCCAGCAGACAATGAATTTTCAGCACTAAAAAAACGAAACTTCATTAACAGCTAAACTAAACGTTTCCAATGTAAATTTCCACCCTTATATAGTGTAAAAAGACATCCTGAAGCCTGGGCAGTCATTAATTTGATTGTCCAATATTTCCCTTATGAGATAATGCCTCTCATAGCAAATGTGTACAGTGCGAGCTGAAAATGCATTTACAGCACTAAAAAAACAAACTTTTATAACAGCTAAACCAAACGTTTCCAATGTAAATTTCCACCTTTATATAGTGTAAAAAGACATCCTGAAGCCTGGGCAGTCATTAATTTGATTGTCCAATATTTCCCTTATGAGATAATGCCTCTCATAGCAAATGTGTACAGCGCGAGCTGAAAATGCATTTACAGCACTAAAAAAACAAACTTTTATAACAGCTAAACTAAACGTTTCCAATGTAAATTTCCACCTTTATATAGTGTAAAAAGACATCCTGAAGCCTGGGCAGTCATTAATTTGATTGTCCAATATTTCCCTTATGAGATAATGCCTCTCATAGCAAATGTGTACAGCGCGAGCTGAAAATGCATTTACAGCACTAAAAAACCAAACTTTTATAACAGCTAAACCAAACGTTTCAATTGTAAATTTCCACCTTTATATAGTGTAGAAAGGCATCCTGATGCCTGGAAAGTCATTAATTTGATTGTCCAGTATTTCCTTCATGAGATATTGCAACACTTAGAAAAAGTGTACAGCGCCAGCAGACAATGAATTTTCAGCACTAAAAAAACGAAACTTCATTAACAGCTAAACCAAACGTTTCCAATGTAAATTTCCACATTTATAGAGTGTAAAAAGGCATCCTGAAGCCTGGGCAGTCATTAATTTGATCGTCCAGTATTTCCCTTATGAGATAATGCCTCACATAGCAAATGTGTACAGTGCGAGCTGAAAATGCATTTTCAGCACTAAAAAACCAAACTTTTATAACAGCTAAACCAAACGTTTCCAATGTAAATTTCCACCTTTATATAGTGTAAAAAGACATCCTGAAGCCTGGGCAGTCATTAATTTGATTGTCCAGTATTTCCCTTATGAGATAATGCCTCACATAGCAAATGTGTACAGCGCCAGCAGACAATGAATTTTCAGCACTAAAAAAACGAAACTTCATTAACAGCTAAACTAAACGTTTCCAATGTAAATTTCCACCCTTATATAGTGTAAAAAGACATCCTGAAGCCTGGGCAGTCATTAATTTGATTGTCCAATATTTCCCTTATGAGATAATGCCTCTCATAGCAAATGTGTACAGTGCGAGCTGAAAATGCATTTACAGCACTAAAAAAACAAACTTTTATAACAGCTAAACCAAACGTTTCCAATGTAAATTTCCACCTTTATATAGTGTAAAAAGACATCCTGAAGCCTGGGCAGTCATTAATTTGATTGTCCAATATTTCCCTTATGAGATAATGCCTCTCATAGCAAATGTGTACAGCGCGAGCTGAAAATGCATTTACAGCACTAAAAAACCAAACTTTTATAACAGCTAAACCAAACGTTTCCAATGTAAATTTCCACCTTTATATAGTGTAGAAAGGCATCCTGAAGCCTGGAAAGTCATTAATTTGATTGTCCAGTATTTCCTTCATGAGATATTGCAACACTTAGAAAAAGTGTACAGCGCCAGCAGACAATGAATTTTCAGCACTAAAAAAACGAAACTTCATTAACAGCTAAACTAAATGTTTCCAATGTAAATTTCCACCTTTATATAGTGTAAAAAGACATCCTGAAGCCTGGGCAGTCATTAATTTGATTGTCCAATATTTCCCTTATGAGATAATGCCTCTCATAGCAAATGTGTACAGCGCGAGCTGAAAATGCATTTACAGCACTAAAAAACCAAACTTTTATAACAGCTAAACCAAACGTTTCCAATGTAAATTTCCACCTTTATATAGTGTAAAAAGGCATCCTGAAGCCTGGAAAGTCTTTAATTTGATTGTCCAGTATTTCCTTCATGAGATATTGCAACACTTAGAAAAAGTGTACAGCGCCAGCAGACAATGAATTTTCAGCACTAAAAAACCGAAACTTCATTAACAGCTAAACTAAACGTTTCCAATGTAAATTTCCACCTTTATATAGTGTAAAAAGACATCCTGAAGCCTGGGCAGCCATTAATTTGATTGTCCAATATTTCCCTTATGAGATAATGCCTCTCATAGCAAATGTGTACAGCGCGAGCTGAAAATGCATTTACAGCACTAAAAAACCAAACTTTTATAACAGCTAAACCAAACGTTTCCAATGTAAATTTCCACCTTTATAGAGTGTAAAAAGACATCCTGAAGCCTGGGCAGTCATTAATTTGATTGTCCAATATTTCCCTTATGAGATAATGCCTCTCATAGCAAATGTGTACAGCGCGAGCTGAAAATGCATTTACAGCACTAAAAAACCAAACTTTTATAACAGCTAAACCAAACGTTTCCAATGTAAATTTCTACCTTTATATAGTGTAGAAAGGCATCCTGAAGCCTGGAAAGTCATTAATTTGATTGTCCAGTATTTCCTTCATGAGATATTGCAACATTTAGAAAAAGTGTACAGCGCCAGCAGACAATGAATTTTCAGCACTAAAAAAACGAAACTTCATTAACAGCTAAACTAAACGTTTCCAATGTAAATTTCCACCTTTATATATTGTAAAAAGACATTCTGAAGCCTGGGCAGTCATTAATTTGATTGTCCAATATTTCCCTTATGAGATAATGCCTCTCATAGCAAATGTGTACAGCGCGAGCTGAAAATGCATTTACAGCACTAAAAAACCAAACTTTTATAACAGCTAAACCAAACGTTTCCAATGTAAATTTCCACCTTTATATAGTGTAGAAAGGCATCCTGAAGCCTGGAAAGTCATTAATTTGATTGTCCAGTATTTCCTTCATGAGATATTGCAACACTTAGAAAAAGTGTACAGCGCCAGCAGACAATGAATTTTCAGCATTAAAAAAACGAAACTTCATTAACAGCTAAACCAAACGTTTCCAATGTAAATTTCCACATTTATAGAGTGTAAAAAGGCATCCTGAAGCCTGAGAAGTCATTAATTTGATTGTCCAGTATTTCCCTTATGAGATAATGCCTCACATAGCAAATGTGTACAGTGCGAGCTGAAAATGCATTTTCAGCACTAAAAAAACAAACTTTTATAACAGCTAAACTAAACGTTTCCAATGTAAATTTCCACCTTTATATAGTGTAAAAAGACATCCTGAAGCCTGGGCAGTCATTAATTTGATTGTCCAATATTTCCCTTATGAGATAATGCCTCTCATAGCAAATGTGTAAGGCGCGAGCTGAAAATGCATTTACAGCACTAAAAACCCAAACTTTTATAACAGCTAAACCAAACGTTTCCAATGTAAATTTCCACCTTTATATAGTGTAGAAAGGCATCCTGAAGCCTGGAAAGTCATTAATTTGATTGTCCAGTATTTCCTTCATGAGATATTGCAACACTTAGAAAAAGTGTACAGCGCGAGCTGAAAATGCATTTACAGCACTAAAAAACCAAACTTTTATAACAGCTAAACCAAACGTTTCCAATGTAAATTTCCACCTTTATATAGTGTAAAAAGACATCCTGAAGCCTGGGCAGTCATTAATTTGATTGTCCAGTATTTCCTTCATGAGATATTGCAACACTTAGAAAAAGTGTACAGCGCCAGCAGACAATGAATTTTCAGCACTAAAAAAACGAAACTTCATTAACAGCTAAACCAAACGTTTCCAATGTAAATTTCCACATTTATAGAGTGTAAAAAGGCATCCTGAAGCCTGGGAAGTCATTAATTTGATTGTCCAGTATTTCCCTTATGAGATAATGCCTCACATAGCAAATGTGTACAGTGCGAGCTGAAAATGCATTTACAGCACTAAAAAAACAAACTTTTATAACAGCTAAACCAAACGTTTCCAATGTAAATTTCCACCTTTATATAGTGTAGAAAGGCATCCTGAAGCCTGGAAAGTCATTAATTTGATTGTCCAGTATTTCCTTCATGAGATATTGCAACACTTAGAAAAAGTGTACAGCGCCAGCAGACAATGAATTTTCAGCACTAAATAAACGAAACTTCATTAACAGCTAAAGTAAACGTTTCCAATGTAAATTTCCACCTTTATATAGTGTAAAAAGACATCCTGAAGCCTGGGCAGCCATTAATTTGATTGTCCAATATTTCCCTTATGAGATAATGCCTCTCATAGCAAATGTGTACAGTGCGAGCTGAAAATGCATTTACAGCACTAAAAAAACAAACTTTTATAACAGCTAAACCAATCGTTTCCAATGTAAATTTCCACCTTTATATAGTGTAAAAAGACATCCTGAAGCCTGGGCAGTCATTAATTTGATTGTCCAATATTTCCCTTATGAGATAATGCCTCTCATAGCAAATGTGTACAGCGCGAGCTGAAAATGCATTTACAGCACTAAAAAACCAAACTTTTATAACAGCTAAACCAAACGTTTCCAATGTAAATTTCCACCTTTATATAGTGTAGAAAGGCATCCTGAATCCTGGAAAGTCATTAATTTGATTGTCCAGTATTTCCTTCATGAGATATTGCAACACTTAGAAAAAGTGTACAGCGCCAGCAGACAATGAATTTTCAGCACTAAAAAAAACGAAACTTCATTAACAGCTAAACCAAACGTTTCCAATGTAAATTTCCACATTTATAGAGTGTAAAAAGGCATCCTGAAGCCTGGGAAGTCATTAATTTGATTGTCCAGTATTTCCCTTATGAGATAATGCCTCTCATTGCAAATGTGTACAGCGCGAGCTGAAAATGCATTTTCAGCACTAAAAAAACAAACTTTTATAACACCTAAACCAAACGTTTCCAATGTAAATTTCCTCCTTTATATAGTGTAAAAAGACATCCTGAAGCCTGGGCAGTCATTAATTTGATTGTCCAATATTTCCCTTATGAGATAATGCCTCTCATAGCAAATGTGTACAGCGCGAGCTGAAAATGCATTTACAGCACTAAAAAACCAAACTTTTATAACAGCTAAACCAAACGTTTCCAATGTAAATTTCCACCTTTATATAGTGTAGAAAGGCATCCTGAAGCCTGGAAAGTCATTAATTTGATTGTCCAGTATTTCCTTCATGAGATATTGCAACATTTAGAAAAAGTGTACAGCGCCAGCAGACAATGAATTTTCAGCACTAAAAAAACGAAACTTCATTAACAGCTAAACTAAACGTTTCCAATGTAAATTTCCACCTTTATATAGTGTAAAAAGACATCCTGAAGCCCGGGCAGCCATTAATTTGATTGTCCAATATTTCCCTTATGAGATAATGCCTCTCATAGCAAATGTGTACAGCGCGAGCTGAAAATGCATTTACAGCACTAAAAAACCAAACTTTTATAACAGCTAAACCAAACGTTTCCAATGTAAATTTCCACCTTTATATAGTGTAAAAATACATCCTGAAGCCTGGGCAGTCATTAATTTGATTGTCCAATATTTCCCTTATGAGATAATGCCTCTCATAGCAAATGTGTACAGCGCGAGCTGAAAATGCATTTACAGCACTAAAAAACCAAACTTTTATAACAGCTAAACCAAACGTTTCCAATGTAAATTTCCACCTTTATATAGTGTAGAAAGGCATCCTGAAGCCTGGAAAGTCATTAATTTGATTGTCCAGTATTTCCTTCATGAGATATTGCAACACTTAGAAAAAGTGTACAGCGCCAGCAGACAATGAATTTTCAGCACTAAAAAAACGAAACTTCATTAACAGCTAAACTAAATGTTTCCAATGTAAATTTCCACCTTTATATAGTGTAAAAAGACATCCTGAAGCCTGGGCAGTCATTAATTTGATTGTCCAATATTTCCCTTATGAGATAATGCCTCTCATAGAAAATGTGTACAGCGCGAGCTGAAAATGCATTTACAGCACTAAAAAACCAAACTTTTATAACAGCTAAACCAAACGTTTCCAATGTAAATTTCCACCTTTATATAGTGTAAAAAGGCATCCTGAAAGCCTGGAAAGTCTTTAATTTGATTGTCCAGTATTTCCTTCATGAGATAATGCCTCACATAGCAAATGTGTACAGTGCGAGCTGAAAATGCATTTTCAGCACTAAAAAAATCAAACTTTTATAACAGCTAAACCAAACGTTTCCAATGTAAATTTCCACCTTTATATAGTGTAGAAAGGCATCCTGAAGCCTGGAAAGTCATTAATTTGATTGTCCAGTATTTCCTTCATGAGATATTGCAACACTTAGAAAAGGTGTACAGCGCCAGCAGACAATGAATTTTCAGCACTAAAAAAACGAAACTTCATTAACAGCTAAACCAAACGTTTCCAATGTAAATTTCCACATTTATAGAGTGTAAAAATGCATCCTGAAGCCTGGGAAGTCATTAATTTGATTGTCCAGTATTTCCCTTATGAGATAATGCCTCACATAGCAAATGTGTACAGTGCGAGCTGAAAATGCATTTTCAGCACTAAAAAACCAAACTTTTATAACAGCTAAACCAAACGTTTCCAATGTAAATTTCCACCTTTATATAGTGTAAAAAGACATCCTGAAGCCTGGGCAGTCATTAATTTGATTGTCCAATATTTCCCTTATGAGATAATGCCTCTCATAGCAAATGTGTACAGCGCGAGCTGAAAATGCATTTACAGCACTAAAAAACCAAACTTTTATAACAGCTAAACCAAACGTTTCCAATGTAAATTTCCACCTTTATATAGTGTAGAAAGGCATCCTGAAGCCTGGAAAGTCATTAATTTGATTGTCCAGTATTTCCTTCATGAGATATTGCAACACTTAGAAAAAGTGTACAGCGCCAGCAGACAATGAATTTTCAGCACTAAAAAAAACAAACTTTTATAACAGCTAAACCAAACGTTTCCAATGTAAATTTCCACTTTATATAGTGTAAAAAGACATCCTGAAGCCTGGGCAGTCATTAATTTGATTGTCCAGTATTTCCCTTATGAGATAATGCCTCACATAGCAAATGTGTACAGCGCGAGCTGAAAATGCATTTACAGCACTAAAAAAACAAACTTTTATAACAGCTAAACCAAACGTTTCCAATGTAAATTTCCACCTTTATATAGTGTAGAAAGGCATCCTGAAGCCTGGAAAGTCATTAATTTGATTGTCCAGTATTTCCTACATGAGATATTGCAAAACTTAGAAAAAGTGTACAGCGCCAGCAGACAATGAATTTTCAGCACTAAAAAAACGAAACTTCATTAACAGCTAAACCAAACGTTTCCAATGTAAATTTCCACATTTATAGAGTGTAAAAAGGCATCCTGAAGCCTGGGAAGTCATTAATTTGATTGTCCAGTATTTCCCTTATGAGATAATGCCTCACATAGCAAATGTGTACAGTGCGAGCTGAAAATGCATTTTCAGCACTAAAAAAACAAACTTTTATAACAGCTAAACTAAACGTTTCCAATGTAAATTTCCACCTTTATATAGTGTAAAAAGACATCCTGAAGCCTGGGCAGTCATTAATTTGATTGTCCAATATTTCCCTTATGAGATAATGCCTCTCATAGCAAATGTGTACAGCGCGAGCTGAAAATGCATTTACAGCACTAAAAAAACAAACTTTTATAACAGCTAAACTAAACGTTTCCAATGTAAATTTCCACCTTTATATAGTGTAAAAAGACATCCTGAAGCCTGGGCAGTCATTAATTTGATTGTCCAATATTTCCCTTATGAGATAATGCCTCTCATAGCAAATGTGTACAGCGCGAGCTGAAAATGCATTTACAGCACTAAAAAACCAAACTTTTATAACAGCTAAACCAAACGTTTCAATTGTAAATTTCCACCTTTATATAGTGTAGAAAGGCATCCTGATGCCTGGAAAGTCATTAATTTGATTGTCCAGTATTTCCTTCATGAGATATTGCAACACTTAGAAAAAGTGTACAGCGCCAGCAGACAATGAATTTTCAGCACTAAAAAAACGAAACTTCATTAACAGCTAAACCAAACGTTTCCAATGTAAATTTCCACATTTATAGAGTGTAAAAAGGCATCCTGAAGCCTGGGCAGTCATTAATTTGATTGTCCAGTATTTCCCTTATGAGATAATGCCTCACATAGCAAATGTGTACAGTGCGAGCTGAAAATGCATTTTCAGCACTAAAAAACCAAACTTTTATAACAGCTAAACCAAACGTTTCCAATGTAAATTTCCACCTTTATATAGTGTAAAAAGACATCCTGAAGCCTGGGCAGTCATTAATTTGATTGTCCAGTATTTCCCTTATGAGATAATGCCTCACATAGCAAATGTGTACAGCGCCAGCAGACAATGAATTTTCAGCACTAAAAAAACGAAACTTCATTAACAGCTAAACTAAACGTTTCCAATGTAAATTTCCACCCTTATATAGTGTAAAAAGACATCCTGAAGCCTGGGCAGTCATTAATTTGATTGTCCAATATTTCCCTTATGAGATAATGCCTCTCATAGCAAATGTGTACAGTGCGAGCTGAAAATGCATTTACAGCACTAAAAAAACAAACTTTTATAACAGCTAAACCAAACGTTTCCAATGTAAATTTCCACCTTTATATAGTGTAAAAAGACATCCTGAAGCCTGGGCAGTCATTAATTTGATTGTCCAATATTTCCCTTATGAGATAATGCCTCTCATAGCAAATGTGTACAGCGCGAGCTGAAAATGCATTTACAGCACTAAAAAAACAAACTTTTATAACAGCTAAACTAAACGTTTCCAATGTAAATTTCCACCTTTATATAGTGTAAAAAGACATCCTGAAGCCTGGGCAGTCATTAATTTGATTGTCCAATATTTCCCTTATGAGATAATGCCTCTCATAGCAAATGTGTACAGCGCGAGCTGAAAATGCATTTACAGCACTAAAAAACCAAACTTTTATAACAGCTAAACCAAACGTTTCAATTGTAAATTTCCACCTTTATATAGTGTAGAAAGGCATCCTGATGCCTGGAAAGTCATTAATTTGATTGTCCAGTATTTCCTTCATGAGATATTGCAACACTTAGAAAAAGTGTACAGCGCCAGCAGACAATGAATTTTCAGCACTAAAAAAACGAAACTTCATTAACAGCTAAACCAAACGTTTCCAATGTAAATTTCCACATTTATAGAGTGTAAAAAGGCATCCTGAAGCCTGGGCAGTCATTAATTTGATTGTCCAGTATTTCCCTTATGAGATAATGCCTCACATAGCAAATGTGTACAGTGCGAGCTGAAAATGCATTTTCAGCACTAAAAAACCAAACTTTTATAACAGCTAAACCAAACGTTTCCAATGTAAATTTCCACCTTTATATAGTGTAAAAAGACATCCTGAAGCCTGGGCAGTCATTAATTTGATTGTCCAGTATTTCCCTTATGAGATAATGCCTCACATAGCAAATGTGTACAGCGCCAGCAGACAATGAATTTTCAGCACTAAAAAAACGAAACTTCATTAACAGCTAAACTAAACGTTTCCAATGTAAATTTCCACCCTTATATAGTGTAAAAAGACATCCTGAAGCCTGGGCAGTCATTAATTTGATTGTCCAATATTTCCCTTATGAGATAATGCCTCTCATAGCAAATGTGTACAGTGCGAGCTGAAAATGCATTTACAGCACTAAAAAAACAAACTTTTATAACAGCTAAACCAAACGTTTCCAATGTAAATTTCCACCTTTATATAGTGTAAAAAGACATCCTGAAGCCTGGGCAGTCATTAATTTGATTGTCCAATATTTCCCTTATGAGATAATGCCTCTCATAGCAAATGTGTACAGCGCGAGCTGAAAATGCATTTACAGCACTAAAAAACCAAACTTTTATAACAGCTAAACCAAACGTTTCCAATGTAAATTTCCACCTTTATATAGTGTAGAAAGGCATCCTGAAGCCTGGAAAGTCATTAATTTGATTGTCCAGTATTTCCTTCATGAGATATTGCAACACTTAGAAAAAGTGTACAGCGCCAGCAGACAATGAATTTTCAGCACTAAAAAAACGAAACTTCATTAACAGCTAAACCAAACGTTTCCAATGTAAATTTCCACATTTATAGAGTGTAAAAAGGCATCCTGAAGCCTGGGAAGTCATTAATTTGATTGTCCAGTATTTCCCTTATGAGATAATGCCTCACATAGCAAATGTGTACAGTGCGAGCTGAAAATGCATTTACAGCACTAAAAAAACAAACTTTTATAACAGCTAAACCAAACGTTTCCAATGTAAATTTCCACCTTTATATAGTGTAGAAAGGCATCCTGAAGCCTGGAAAGTCATTAATTTGATTGTCCAGTATTTCCTTCATGAGATATTGCAACACTTAGAAAAAGTGTACAGCGCCAGCAGACAATGAATTTTCAGCACTAAATAAACGAAACTTCATTAACAGCTAAAGTAAACGTTTCCAATGTAAATTTCCACCTTTATATAGTGTAAAAAGACATCCTGAAGCCTGGGCAGTCATTAATTTGATTGTCCAATATTTCCCTTATGAGATAATGCCTCTCATAGCAAATGTGTACAGTGCGAGCTGAAAATGCATTTACAGCACTAAAAAAACAAACTTTTATAACAGCTAAACCAAACGTTTCCAATGTAAATTTCCACCTTTATATAGTGTAAAAAGACATCCTGAAGCCTGGGCAGTCATTAATTTGATTGTCCAATATTTCCCTTATGAGATAATGCCTCTCATAGCAAATGTGTACAGCGCGAGCTGAAAATGCATTTACAGCACTAAAAAACCAAACTTTTATAACAGCTAAACCAAACGTTTCCAATGTAAATTTCCACCTTTATATAGTGTAGAAAGGCATCCTGAAGCCTGGAAAGTCATTAATTTGATTGTCCAGTATTTCCTTCATGAGATATTGCAACACTTAGAAAAAGTGTACAGCGCCAGCAGACAATGAATTTTCAGCACTAAAAAAAACGAAACTTCATTAACAGCTAAACCAAACGTTTCCAATGTAAATTTCCACATTTATAGAGTGTAAAAAGGCATCCTGAAGCCTGGGAAGTCATTAATTTGATTGTCCAGTATTTCCCTTATGAGATAATGCCTCTCATTGCAAATGTGTACAGCGCGAGCTGAAAATGCATTTTCAGCACTAAAAAACCAAACTTTTATAACAGCTAAACCAAACGTTTCCAATGTAAATTTCCTCCTTTATATAGTGTAAAAAGACATCCTGAAGCCTGGGCAGTCATTAATTTGATTGTCCAATATTTCCCTTATGAGATAATGCCTCTCATAGCAAATGTGTACAGCGCGAGCTGAAAATGCATTTACAGCACTAAAAAACCAAACTTTTATAACAGCTAAACCAAACGTTTCCAATGTAAATTTCCACCTTTATATAGTGTAGAAAGGCATCCTGAAGCCTGGAAAGTCATTAATTTGATTGTCCAGTATTTCCTTCATGAGATATTGCAACACTTAGAAAAAGTGTACAGCGCCAGCAGACAATGAATTTTCAGCACTAAAAAAACGAAACTTCATTAACAGCTAAACTAAATGTTTCCAATGTAAATTTCCACCTTTATATAGTGTAAAAAGACATCCTGAAGCCTGGGCAGTCATTAATTTGATTGTCCAATATTTCCCTTATGAGATAATGCCTCTCATAGCAAATGTGTACAGCGCGAGCTGAAAATGCATTTACAGCACTAAAAAACCAAACTTTTATAACAGCTAAACCAAACGTTTCCAATGTAAATTTCCACCTTTATATAGTGTAAAAAGGCATCCTGAAACCTGGAAAGTCTTTAATTTGATTGTCCAGTATTTCCTTCATGAGATATTGCAACACTTAGAAAAAGTGTACAGCGCCAGCAGACAATGAATTTTCAGCACTAAAAAACCGAAACTTCATTAACAGCTAAACTAAACGTTTCCAATGTAAATTTCCACCTTTATATAGTGTAAAAAGACATCCTGAAGCCTGGGCAGCCATTAATTTGATTGTCCAATATTTCCCTTATGAGATAATGCCTCTCATAGCAAATGTGTACAGCGCGAGCTGAAAATGCATTTACAGCACTAAAAAACCAAACTTTTATAACAGCTAAACCAAACGTTTCCAATGTAAATTTCCACCTTTATAGAGTGTAAAAAGACATCCTGAAGCCTGGGCAGTCATTAATTTGATTGTCCAATATTTCCCTTATGAGATAATGCCTCTCATAGCAAATGTGTACAGCGCGAGCTGAAAATGCATTTACAGCACTAAAAAACCGAACTTTTATAACAGCTAAACCAAACGTTTCCAATGTAAATTTCTACCTTTATATAGTGTAGAAAGGCATCCTGAAGCCTGGAAAGTCATTAATTTGATTGTCCAGTATTTCCTTCATGAGATATTGCAACATTTAGAAAAAGTGTACAGCGCCAGCAGACAATGAATTTTCAGCACTAAAAAAACGAAACTTCATTAACAGCTAAACTAAACGTTTCCAATGTAAATTTCCACCTTTATATATTGTAAAAAGACATTCTGAAGCCTGGGCAGTCATTAATTTGATTGTCCAATATTTCCCTTATGAGATAATGCCTCTCATAGCAAATGTGTACAGCGCGAGCTGAAAATGCATTTACAGCACTAAAAAACCAAACTTTTATAACAGCTAAACCAAACGTTTCCAATGTAAATTTCCACCTTTATATAGTGTAGAAAGGCATCCTGAAGCCTGGAAAGTCATTAATTTGATTGTCCAGTATTTCCTTCATGAGATATTGCAACACTTAGAAAAAGTGTACAGCGCCAGCAGACAATGAATTTTCAGCACTAAAAAAACGAAACTTCATTAACAGCTAAACCAAACGTTTCCAATGTAAATTTCCACATTTATAGAGTGTAAAAAGGCATCCTGAAGCCTGAGAAGTCATTAATTTGATTGTCCAGTATTTCCCTTATGAGATAATGCCTCACATAGCAAATGTGTACAGTGCGAGCTGAAAATGCATTTTCAGCACTAAAAAAACAAACTTTTATAACAGCTAAACTAAACGTTTCCAATGTAAATTTCCACCTTTATATAGTGTAAAAAGACATCCTGAAGCCTGGGCAGTCATTAATTTGATTGTCCAATATTTCCCTTATGAGATAATGCCTCTCATAGCAAATGTGTAAGGCGCGAGCTGAAAATGCATTTACAGCACTAAAAACCCAAACTTTTATAACAGCTAAACCAAACGTTTCCAATGTAAATTTCCACCTTTATATAGTGTAGAAAGGCATCCTGAAGCCTGGAAAGTCATTAATTTGATTGTCCAGTATTTCCTTCATGAGATATTGCAACACTTAGAAAAAGTGTACAGCGCGAGCTGAAAATGCATTTACAGCACTAAAAAACCAAACTTTTATAACAGCTAAACCAAACGTTTCCAATGTAAATTTCCACCTTTATATAGTGTAAAAAGACATCCTGAAGCCTGGGCAGTCATTAATTTGATTGTCCAATATTTCCCTTATGAGATAATGCCTCTCATAGCAAATGTGTACAGCGCGAGCTGAAAATGCATTTTCAGCACTAAAAAACCAAACTTTTATAACAGCTAAACCAAACGTTTCAAATGTAAATTTCCACCTTTATATAGTGTAGAAAGGCATCCTGAAGCCTGGAAAGTCATTAATTTGATTGTCCAGTATTTCCTTCATGAGATATTGCAACACTTAGAAAAAGTGTACAACGCCAGCAGACAATGAATTTTCAGCACTAAAAAAAACGAAACTTCATTAACAGCTAAACCAAACGTTTCCAATGTAAATTTCCACATTTATAGAGTGTAAAAAGGCATCCTGAAGCCTGGGCAGTCATTAATTTGATTGTCCAATATTTCCCTTATGAGATAATGCCTCTCATAGCAAATGTGTACAGCGCGAGCTGAAAATGCATTTACAGCACTAAAAAACCAAACTTTTATAACAGCTAAACCAAACGTTTCCAATGTAAATTTCCACCTTTATATAGTGTAGAAAGGCATCCTGAAGCCTGGAAAGTCATTAATTTGATTGTCCAGTATTTCCTACATGAGATATTGCAAAACTTAGAAAAAGTGTACAGCGCCAGCAGACAATGAATTTTCAGCACTAAAAAAACGAAACTTCATTAACAGCTAAACCAAACGTTTCCAATGTAAATTTCCACATTTATAGAGTGTAAAAAGGCATCCTGAAGCCTGGGAAGTCATTAATTTGATTGTCCAGTATTTCCCTTATGAGATAATGCCTCACATAGCAAATGTGTACAGTGCGAGCTGAAAATGCATTTTCAGCACTAAAAAACCAAACTTATATAACACCTAAACCAAACGTTTCCAATGTAAATTCCACCTTTATATAGTGTAAAAAGACATCCTGAAGCCTGCGCAGTCATTAATTTGATTGTCCAATATTTCCCTTATGAGATAATGCCTCTCATAGCAAATGTGTACAGCGCGAGCTGAAAATGCATTTACAGCACTAAAAAACCAAACTTTTATAACAGCTAAACCAAACGTTTCTAATGTAAATTTCCACCTTTATATAGTGTAGAAAGGCATCCTGAAGCCTGGAAAGTCATTAATTTGATTGTCCAGTATTTCCTTCATGAGATATTGCAACACTTAGAAAAAGTGTACAGCGCCAGCAGACAATGAATTTTCAGCACTAAAAAAACGAAACTTCATTAACAGCTAAACCAAACGTTTCCAATGTAAATTTCCACATTTATAGAGTGTAAAAAGGCATCCTGAAGCCTGGGAAGTCATTAATTTGATTGTCCAGTATTTCCCTTATGAGATAATGCCTCACATAGCAAATGTGTACAGTGCGAGCTGAAAATGCATTTTCAGCACTAAAAAAACAAACTTTTATAACAGCTAAACTAAACGTTTCCAATGTAAATTTCCACCTTTATATAGTGTAAAAAGACATCCTGAAGCCTGGGCAGTCATTAATTTGATTGTCCAATATTTCCCTTATGAGATAATGCCTCTCATAGCAAATGTGTACAGCGCGAGCTGAAAATGCATTTACAGCACTAAAAAAACAAACTTTTATAACAGCTAAACTAAACGTTTCCAATGTAAATTTCCACCTTTATATAGTGTAAAAAGACATCCTGAAGCCTGGGCAGTCATTAATTTGATTGTCCAATATTTCCCTTATGAGATAATGCCTCTCATAGCAAATGTGTACAGCGCGAGCTGAAAATGCATTTACAGCACTAAAAACCCAAACTTTTATAACAGCTAAACCAAACGTTTCCAATGTAAATTTCCACCTTTATATAGTGTAAAAAGACATCCTGAAGCCTGGGCAGTCATTAATTTGATTGTCCAATATTTCCCTTATGAGATAATGCCTCTCATAGCAAATGTGTACAGCGCGAGCTGAAAATGCATTTTCAGCACTAAAAAACCAAACTTTTATAACAGCTAAACCAAACGTTTCCAATGTAAATTTCCACCTTTATATAGTGTAAAAAGACATCCTGATGCCTGGGCAGTCATTAATTTGATTGTCCAGTATTTCCCTTATGAGATAATGCCTCACATAGCAAATGTGTACAGCGCCAGCAGACAATGAATTTTCAGCACTAAAAAAACGAAACTTCATTAACAGCTAAACTAAACGTTTCCAATGTAAATTTCCACCCTTATATAGTGTAAAAAGACATCCTGAAGCCTGGGCAGTCATTAATTTGATTGTCCAATATTTCCCTTATGAGATAATGCCTCTCATAGCAAATGTGTACAGTGCGAGCTGAAAATGCATTTACAGCACTAAAAAAACAAACTTTTATAACAGCTAAACCAAACGTTTCCAATGTAAATTTCCACCTTTATATAGTGTAAAAAGACATCCTGAAGCCTGGGCAGTCATTAATTTGATTGTCCAATATTTCCCTTATGAGATAATGCCTCTCATAGCAAATGTGTACAGCGCGAGCTGAAAATGCATTTACAGCACTAAAAAACCAAACTTTTATAACAGCTAAACCAAACGTTTCCAATGTAAATTTCTACCTTTATATAGTGTAGAAAGGCATCCTGAAGCCTGGAAAGTCATTAATTTGATTGTCCAGTATTTCCTTCATGAGATATTGCAACACTTAGAAAAAGTGTACAGCGCCAGCAGACAATGAATTTTCAGCACTAAAAAAACGAAACTTCATTAACAGCTAAACCAAACGTTTCCAATGTAAATTTCCACATTTATAGAGTGTAAAAAGGCATCCTGAAGCCTGGGAAGTCATTAATTTGATTGTCCAGTATTTCCCTTATGAGATAATGCCTCACATAGCAAATGTGTACAGTGCGAGCTGAAAATGCATTTTCAGCACTAAAAAAACAAACTTTTATAACAGCTAAACTAAACGTTTCCAATGTAAATTTCCACCTTTATATAGTGTAAAAAGACATCCTGAAGCCTGGGCAGTCATTAATTTGATTGTCCAATATTTCCCTTATGAGATAATGCCTCTCATAGCAAATGTGTACAGCGCGAGCTGAAAATGCATTTACAGCACTAAAAAAACAAACTTTTATAACAGCTAAACTAAACGTTTCCAATGTAAATTTCCACCTTTATATAGTGTAAAAAGACATCCTGAAGCCTGGGCAGTCATTAATTTGATTGTCCAATATTTCCCTTATGAGATAATGCCTCTCATAGCAAATGTGTACAGCGCGAGCTGAAAATGCATTTACAGCACTAAAAACCCAAACTTTTATAACAGCTAAACCAAACGTTTCCAATGTAAATTTCCACCTTTATATAGTGTAGAAAGGCATCCTGAAGCCTGGAAAGTCATTAATTTGATTGTCCAGTATTTCCTTCATGAGATATTGCAACACTTAGAAAAAGTGTACAGCGCCAGCAGACAATGAATTTTCAGCACTAAAAAAACGAAACTTCATTAACAGCTGAACTAAACGTTTCCAATGTAAATGTCCACCTTTATATAGTGTAAAAAGACATCCTGAAGCCTGGGCAGTCATTAATTTGATTGTCCAATATTTCCCTTATGAGATAATGCCTCTCATAGCAAATGTGTACAGCGCGAGCTGAAAATGCATTTACAGCACTAAAAAACCAAACTTTTATAACAGCTAAACCAAACGTTTCAATTGTAAATTTCCACCTTTATATAGTGTAGAAAGGCATCCTGAAGCCTGGAAAGTCATTAATTTGATTGTCCAGTATTTCCTTCATGAGATATTGCAACACTTAGCAAATGTGTACAGTGCGAGCTGAAAATGCATTTTCAGCACTAAAAAAAACAAACTTTTATAACAGCTAAACCAAACGTTTCCAATGTAAATTTCCACCTTTATATAGTGTAAAAAGACATCCTGAAGCCTGGGCAGTCATTAATTTGATTGTCCAGTATTTCCCTTATGAGATAATGCCTCACATAGCAAATGTGTACAGCGCGAGCTGAAAATGCATTTACAGCACTAAAAAACCAAACTTTTATAACAGCTAAACCAAACGTTTCCAATGTAAATTTCCACCTTTATATAGTGTAAAAAGACATCCTGAAGCCTGGGCAGTCATTAATTTGATTGTCCAATATTTCCCTTATGAGATAATGCCTCTCATAGCAAATGTGTACAGCGCGAGCTGAAAATGCATTTACAGCACTAAAAAACCAAACTTTTATAACAGCTAAACCAAACGTTTCCAATGTAAATTTCCACCTTTATATAGTGTAGAAAGGCATCCTGAAGCCTGGAAAGTCATTAATTTGATTGTCCAGTATTTCCTTCATGAGATATTGCAACACTTAGAAAAAGTGTACAGCGCCAGCAGACAATGAATTTTCAGCACTAAAAAAACGAAACTTCATTAACAGCTAAACCAAACGTTTCCAATGTAAATTTCCACATTTATAGAGTGTAAAAAGGCATCCTGAAGCCTGGGAAGTCATTAATTTGATTGTCCAGTATTTCCCTTATGAGATAATGCCTCACATAGCAAATGTGTACAGTGCGAGCTGAAAATGCATTTACAGCACTAAAAAAACAAACTTTTATAACAGCTAAACCAAACGTTTCCAATGTAAATTTCCACCTTTATATAGTGTAGAAAGGCATCCTGAAGCCTGGAAAGTCATTAATTTGATTGTCCAGTATTTCCTTCATGAGATATTGCAACACTTAGAAAAAGTGTACAGCGCCAGCAGACAATGAATTTTCAGCACTAAATAAACGAAACTTCATTAACAGCTAAAGTAAACGTTTCCAATGTAAATTTCCACCTTTATATAGTGTAAAAAGACATCCTGAAGCCTGGGCAGTCATTAATTTGATTGTCCAATATTTCCCTTATGAGATAATGCCTCTCATAGCAAATGTGTACAGTGCGAGCTGAAAATGCATTTACAGCACTAAAAAAACAAACTTTTATAACAGCTAAACCAAACGTTTCCAATGTAAATTTCCACCTTTATATAGTGTAAAAAGACATCCTGAAGCCTGGGCAGTCATTAATTTGATTGTCCAATATTTCCCTTATGAGATAATGCCTCTCATAGCAAATGTGTACAGCGCGAGCTGAAAATGCATTTACAGCACTAAAAAACCAAACTTTTATAACAGCTAAACCAAACGTTTCCAATGTAAATTTCCACCTTTATATAGTGTAGAAAGGCATCCTGAAGCCTGGAAAGTCATTAATTTGATTGTCCAGTATTTCCTTCATGAGATATTGCAACACTTAGAAAAAGTGTACAGCGCCAGCAGACAATGAATTTTCAGCACTAAAAAAAACGAAACTTCATTAACAGCTAAACCAAACGTTTCCAATGTAAATTTCCACATTTATAGAGTGTAAAAAGGCATCCTGAAGCCTGGGAAGTCATTAATTTGATTGTCCAGTATTTCCCTTATGAGATAATGCCTCTCATTGCAAATGTGTACAGCGCGAGCTGAAAATGCATTTTCAGCACTAAAAAAACAAACTTTTATAACACCTAAACCAAACGTTTCCAATGTAAATTTCCTCCTTTATATAGTGTAAAAAGACATCCTGAAGCCTGGGCAGTCATTAATTTGATTGTCCAATATTTCCCTTATGAGATAATGCCTCTCATAGCAAATGTGTACAGCGCGAGCTGAAAATGCATTTACAGCACTAAAAAACCAAACTTTTATAACAGCTAAACCAAACGTTTCCAATGTAAATTTCCACCTTTATATAGTGTAGAAAGGCATCCTGAAGCCTGGAAAGTCATTAATTTGATTGTCCAGTATTTCCTTCATGAGATATTGCAACATTTAGAAAAAGTGTACAGCGCCAGCAGACAATGAATTTTCAGCACTAAAAAAACGAAACTTCATTAACTGCTAAACTAAACGTTTCCAATGTAAATTTCCACCTTTATATAGTGTAAAAAGACATCCTGAAGCCCGGGCAGCCATTAATTTGATTGTCCAATATTTCCCTTATGAGATAATGCCTCTCATAGCAAATGTGTACAGCGCGAGCTGAAAATGCATTTACAGCACTAAAAAACCAAACTTTTATAACAGCTAAACCAAACGTTTCCAATGTAAATTTCCACCTTTATATAGTGTAAAAAGACATCCTGAAGCCTGGGCAGTCATTAATTTGATTGTCCAATATTTCCCTTATGAGATAATGCCTCTCATAGCAAATGTGTACAGCGCGAGCTGAAAATGCATTTACAGCACTAAAAAACCAAACTTTTATAACAGCTAAACCAAACGTTTCCAATGTAAATTTCCACCTTTATATAGTGTAGAAAGGCATCCTGAAGCCTGGAAAGTCATTAATTTGATTGTCCAGTATTTCCTTCATGAGATATTGCAACACTTAGAAAAAGTGTACAGCGCCAGCAGACAATGAATTTTCAGCACTAAAAAAACGAAACTTCATTAACAGCTAAACTAAATGTTTCCAATGTAAATTTCCACCTTTATATAGTGTAAAAAGACATCCTGAAGCCTGGGCAGTCATTAATTTGATTGTCCAATATTTCCCTTATGAGATAATGCCTCTCATAGAAAATGTGTACAGCGCGAGCTGAAAATGCATTTACAGCACTAAAAAACCAAACTTTTATAACAGCTAAACCAAACGTTTCCAATGTAAATTTCCACCTTTATATAGTGTAAAAAGGCATCCTGAAGCCTGGAAAGTGTAACGGTTCAGGGAACCGTGAGAAAGGAAAACTGGACCCAAGAGCAAGCGAGGATGGTTGAGGAGGATTTATTGAAGGGTTCGGGGGGAGAGGAACGGGTGCCGGTAGCAGGGCAGGAGGACAGGTGGAGGAGCGGCGAGTCAGCGCCGGGGTGGCGAGATGTGCGCTCGCGGAGGTGCAGCGGAGACGGCGCGCTGAGTGTACACCGGCGCTGTGGCGGGAGGAACGCGGGCGCGGAGAGCGGCGTGGAGGCGAAGGCGGCGGCGAGCCGGCGGAGGCTGAGAAGGGCAGGCAGGCGGCGTACGGGCGTACGAGGTGCGATCGACGCTCCGGGGCTCGGCGGCTGGCGGCGGAGGATCGGGCTCGGGCTGGCGCTGGGCGGCTGGAGGGAGAGCGAGGAAAGACAATGGTTAACTCGGGTTGCATAACACAAAGCGCGGACGTGCACGAGGCGAACGTCGACGTGGACCGGGTACCGAGGTAGGTCACGGAATAATCCGGCGTCTGGCTCCTGGCAGCGCTGAGCTTTAAACCCCCGCGGTGATTGCTGATGATGGGCAGCAGGTGCGCAGGAGCCGACGCCCTCTCCGGTCGGAGGCGTGCCTGGCGGAAAACAGCCGGAACCTAGGGAAAAGGGAAAAAGCTTGGCAGGCCCCCTAACCCGAACCCCCACAGTACCCCCCCCTCAACGGACGCCTCCTGGCGTCCTTCCTGGTTTGTCCGGGTGTGTGGCGTAAAACTCCCGGATCGGGGAGTCGTCAATGAAAAGCTTGCGGGAGATCCAAGAACGTTCCTCCGGACCGTACCCCTCCCAGTCCACGAGGAACTGAAACCCCCTCCCCCGACGTCTAACGTCCAACACTTTGGAGACCGTGAAGGCTGGGTGGTCGTCGATCATCAGGGGGGGTGGAGGGGAGATGGTCGGAGGGCTTAGGACGCTGGAAGAGACCGGCTTGAGGAGAGAAACGTGGAAGGTGGGGTGGATCTTGAGGGAATCGGGGAGCTTTAGTCTGACAGAACAGGGGTTAATGATCTTGGTGATGGGAAAGGGACCAATGTAGCGCGGAGACAGCTTACGTGAATCGGTCTGGAGGGGAAGGTCGCGGGTCGAGAGCCAGACCTGCTGACCGGGCTGGTAGTCGGGAGCTGGGGTTCGACGACGGTCCGCCAGGCGCTTGTTGCGTTGCGCCGAGCGGGTGAGGGAGGCCTTGACCTCTGCCCAGACGGCCTTGGCCCGACTGATGTGTTCCTCCACCGAGGGAACCGCCACTGCACGCTCCTGCTCCGTAAAAAGGGGAGGTTGGTAGCCAAGACAGGCCATGAACGGCGACATACCTGTCGAGGCGCAGGAGAGGGAGTTGTGGGCGTACTCGATCCATGCGAGAGCCTCGCTCCATGTCTCGGGGTTCCGGGCCACCACGCACCGCAGCGCTGCCTCCAGGTGTTGATTGGCCCGCTCGGTCTGCCCGTTGGTCTGCGGGTGGTAACCGGAGGAAAGGCTGGCTGTGGCGCCCACTGCCTTACAGAACTCCCTCCAGACCTGGGAAGAGAACTGGGGGCCCCGGTCGGAGACGATGTCTTGCGGGAGGCCGTGGAGCCGGAAAACGTGCTGGGTCAGGAGTGTGGCTGTCTCCAAGGCGGTGGGTAGCTTGGGAAGGGGAACGAAGTGGACGCTCTTGGAGAAGCGGTCGATAATGGTGAGGATAACTGTGTGTCCTTTGGACGAAGGAAGACCCGTGACGAAGTCCACAGCGATGTGGGACCAGGGGCGGCTCGGGATAGGCAGAGGGTGGAGAAGACCGGCCGGAGCCGAGTGTGAGGCCTTTCCGCGGGCGCAAACCGAGCAGGCCAGCACGAATTCTCGCGTGTCTCTTGTCATACTGGGCCACCAGAAGTGCGCTTGGAGGAAGCGAAGGGTGCGCGTGACGCCAGGGTGGCAGGTGAGCGAGGAGGAGTGCCCCCACTGGAGGACCTGGGAGCGTGCGGCATCGGGGACGAAGAGGAGGTCCGAGGGGTCAGGTCGGGGATCGGGTTGGGTTTTCTGCGCCTCGCGAACCGTGCGCTCGATCTCCCAGGAGGCCGCCCCCAGGAGACAGGAGGACGGGAGAATGGTCTGTGTGTTCTCTGGACTGGCAGGCGGAGCGAACATCCGGGAGAGGGCGTCCGCCTTGCCGTTGTTCGACCCGGGACGGAAGGAAAGGGTGAAGTTGAATCGGCTCAAGAAGAGGTGCCAACGGGCTTGACGGGGGTTCATCCGCTTGGCTGACTGCAGGTAGGCCAGATTTTTGTGGTCGGTCCAGACGAGGAAGGGGACGGCGGTGCCCTCCAGCCAGTGCCGCCACTCCTGGAGAGCCCAGACGACTGCCAGCAACTCCCGATTGCCGACGTCATAGTTCTTCTCGGCGGGGGACAGGCGTCGGGAGAAGAAGGCGCATGGATGAGTCTTCTGGGTGTCGGGGTCCCGCTGGGAGAGCACCGCTCCCGCCCCCGTGTCGGAAGCATCCACCTCCACCACGAACTGGAGTGCGGGATCGGGGTGTCTGAGGACCGGAGCGCTGGTGAAGGCTTCCTTAAGATGCCCGAAAGCTTGAGCCGCTGCCGGAGTCCACTGAAAGGGGGTGAGGGTGGAGGTGAGGGCCGTGAGAGGACTAGCAACCTTGCTGTAATTGCGGATGAATCGACGGTAGAAATTAGCGAACCCCAGGAAGCGTTGGAGTTCCTTGCGAGTAGTGGGAGTAGGCCACTCCACCACCGCCTGGATCTTGGCGGGATCCGGCTGGAGTTGACCCTGGGCGATGACGTAGCCCAGGAAATGGATCGATGGGACGTGGAACTCGCATTTCTCCGGTTTCACGAACAGGCGGTTTTCCAGCAGGCGCTGGAGGACTGATCGGACGTGGCGGCGGTGGTCCTCGAGGGATCGGGAGAAGATGAGGATGTCATCCAGGTAAATAAAGACGAAACGGTTGAGCATATCACGGAGAATGTCGGTCATGAGAGCTTGAAAAACGGCGGGGGCATTGGTGAGGCCGAAGGGCATGACGAGATACTCAAAATGTCCAAGGGGGGTATTGAAGGCAGTCTTCCATTCATCGCCCTCGCGGATGCGGACCAAATGGTAGGCGTTCCGGAGATCGAGCTTGGAGAAGACCTGGGCTTCGCAGAGGGGCTCGAACGAGGGGTCTATGAGGGGCAGAGAGGTCTTATTTTTGACTGTGATGCCGTTGAGAGCCTTGAAGTCAATGCAAGGGCGAAGGGAGGAGTCTTTCTTCTTGACAAAAAAGAAACCCGCTCCCAGGGGCGAGGAAGAGGGCCGAATCAGACCGGCCGCCAGGGAGTCGCGGATGTAGGTCTCGAGGGCCTCCTTCTCGGGACGGGAGATGTTGTACAGCCGGGAGCTGGGCAGCGGAGCTCCGGGAAAGAGGTCTATGGCGCAGTCATAGGGCCGATGGGGAGGAAGGGTGCGGGCGAGGTCTTTGCAGAAAACCTGGGCCAGGTCATGGTAGTCCGTGGGGACGGACGCCAGGTCGGGTGGAGCCGGGGAGCGAGGAACCGATCGGGGAGCGGGGTCGGCGGACAGAAGGCACTGTGAGTGGCAAAGCTCGCTCCACCCGGTGATTGCACATCTCCTCCAGTCTATCGCGGGGTTGTGTAGCTGGAGCCACGGGAAACCCAGGACCAGGGGGACTTGTGGCGAGTGGATTAGGAGGAGCTGGATGGTCTCCCGGTGGTTACCGGAAACAATAAGGGTTAGGGGTCCCGTTTGATGGAAGACCTGGGAGATGAGGCGTCCATCCAGAGCCACCACGCGCCGTGGGGAAGGGAGAGGCTCCAGGGGGACACCCAGCCGGCGAGCCAGAGCCAGGTCCAGGAAGTTCCCATCCGCTCCGGAGTCCACCAGTACGGCGACCGAGAGGGATTGGGTCTGCCAGAGGAGGCGGGCTGGGATGGACATGCGTGAAGAGGAGCCCGTAGCTGACACGTTATGGCTCGCCGCGGGACTCCTGATCAGCGGCGAGCCCCCCTCTTTTGGCTTCACGTGGCAAGCGGCGATGTAGTGACCGGGGTTGCCACAATAGAGGCATAGCTGGCTCGAGAGGCGCCTCTGGCGTTCCTGAGGATCCAGGCGGGTTCTCCCCAGCTGCATGGGCTCCTCCTGTCCGACGGGAGGCGTAACCGGTAGTCGCGGAGGGGGGTCGACGGAAGGTGCGGAAGCGCGTGCCGCCGGACGGGGCGACCTACGCGTCCGCTCGGACTGCCGCTCCCGCAACCGGTTGTCTACCTTAATAGCCAGGGCAATGAGGTCTTCGAGAGAGGCGGTCTCATCCCGAACGGCCAGCTCATCCTTGAGCTGGTCCGTCAGCCCGTTGAGGAACACTCCCCGAAGGGCGGGCTCGTTCCACCCGCACTCGTGGGCGAGAATGCGGAACTCCACCGAAAAGTCGGCGGCGGAGCGGGAACCCTGCCGGAGTGCGAGCAATCGGCGGGTGGCCTCGCGTCCCTTGACGGGATGGTCGAATACCCGCCGCAACTCTTGGCAGAAGTCGGAGTAGGAGGCCATCGCCGGGACCGATGCCTCCCACAAGGCGGTGGCCCATTTCGCGGCGCGGCCGCGGAGCAGGTTCACCATGTAGGCGATGCGAGCTCGATCGGTCGGGTAACTTTGGGGTTGGAGATCGAACACCAACGAGGTGCTCAATATGAACTGGCTACAAGAGCCCAGATCACCGGAAAACGGCTCGGGAGTGGGGACATGGGGTTCCCTGCCGCTCGAAGGGAACACGGCGGGCGGAGGAGGGGGAGAAGGGACCGGGGAGGTGCCCTCCGGGAGGCCGGAAGCAGAGGGAAGAGAGCTGACCTGCTTCGAAAGGAGCGCGAGTTGGTGGTGGAGAGCCTGGACGGAGTCCATGAACTCCTGCATCATCCTCTCGTGTCTTCCCAGCTGTCTGCCTTGGTGGGAGAGGGCCTCTTGGAGGGAATCCGAGCTCGCTGGGTCCATTGGGGCCGGATTATTCTGTAACGGTTCAGGGAACCGTGAGAAAGGAAAACTGGACCCAAGAGCAAGCGAGGATGGTTGAGGAGGATTTATTGAAGGGTTCGGGGGGAGAGGAACGGGTGCCGGTAGCAGGGCAGGAGGACAGGTGGAGGAGCGGCGAGTCAGCGCCGGGGTGGCGAGATGTGCGCTCGCGGAGGTGCAGCGGAGACGGCGCGCTGAGTGTACACCGGCGCTGTGGCGGGAGGAACGCGGGCGCGGAGAGCGGCGTGGAGGCGAAGGCGGCGGCGAGCCGGCGGAGGCTGAGAAGGGCAGGCAGGCGGCGTACGGGCGTACGAGGTGCGATCGACGCTCCGGGGCTCGGCGGCTGGCGGCGGAGGATCGGGCTCGGGCTGGCGCTGGGCGGCTGGAGGGAGAGCGAGGAAAGACAATGGTTAACTCGGGTTGCATAACACAAAGCGCGGACGTGCACGAGGCGAACGTCGACGTGGACCGGGTACCGAGGTAGGTCACGGAATAATCCGGCGTCTGGCTCCTGGCAGCGCTGAGCTTTAAACCCCCGCGGTGATTGCTGATGATGGGCAGCAGGTGCGCAGGAGCCGACGCCCTCTCCGGTCGGAGGCGTGCCTGGCGGAAAACAGCCGGAACCTAGGGAAAAGGGAAAAAGCTTGGCAGGCCCCCTAACCCGAACCCCCACAGAAAGTCTTTAATTTGATTGTCCAGTATTTCCTTCATGAGATAATGCCTCACATAGCAAATGTGTACAGTGCGAGCTGAAAATGCATTTTCAGCACTAAAAAAACCAAACTTTTATAACAGCTAAACCAAACGTTTCCAATGTAAATTTCCACCTTTATATAGTGTAGAAAGGCATCCTGAAGCCTGGAAAGTCATTAATTTGATTGTCCAGTATTTCCTTCATGAGATATTGCAACACTTAGAAAAAGTGTACAGCGCCAGCAGACAATGAATTTTCAGCACTAAAAAACCGAAACTTCATTAACAGCTAAACTAAACGTTTCCAATGTAAATTTCCACCTTTATATAGTGTAAAAAGACATCCTGAAGCCTGGGCAGCCATTAATTTGATTGTCCAATATTTCCCTTATGAGATAATGCCTCTCATAGCAAATGTGTACAGCGCGAGCTGAAAATGCATTTACAGCACTAAAAAAACAAACTTTTATAACAGCTAAACCAAACGTTTCCAATGTAAATTTCCACCTTTATAGAGTGTAAAAAGACATCCTGAAGCCTGGGCAGTCATTAATTTGATTGTCCAATATTTCCCTTATGAGATAATGCCTCTCATAGCAAATGTGTACAGCGCGAGCTGAAAATGCATTTACAGCACTAAAAAACCAAACTTTTATAACAGCTAAACCAAACGTTTCCAATGTAAATTTCTACCTTTATATAGTGTAGAAAGGCATCCTGAAGCCTGGAAAGTCATTAATTTGATTGTCCAGTATTTCCTTCATGAGATATTGCAACACTTAGAAAAAGTGTACAGCGCCAGCAGACAATGAATTTTCAGCACTAAAAAAACGAAACTTCATTAACAGCTAAACTAAACGTTTCCAATGTAAATTTCCACCTTTATATAGTGTAAAAAGACATTCTGAAAACTGGGCAGTCATTAATTTGATTGTCCAATATTTCCCTTATGAGATAATGCCTCTCATAGCAAATGTGTACAGCGCGAGCTGAAAATGCATTTACAGCACTAAAAAAACAAACTTTTATAACAGCTAAACCAAACGTTTCCAATGTAAATTTCCACCTTTATATAGTGTAGAAAGGCATCCTGAAGCCTGGAAAGTCATTAATTTGATTGTCCAGTATTTCCTTCATGAGATATTGCAACACTTAGAAAAAGTGTACAGCGCCAGCAGACAATGAATTTTCAGCACTAAAAAAACGAAACTTCATTAACAGCTAAACCAAACGTTTCCAATGTAAATTTCCACATTTATAGAGTGTAAAAAGGCATCCTGAAGCCTGGGAAGTCATTAATTTGATTGTCCAGTATTTCCCTTATGAGATAATGCCTCACATAGCAAATGTGTACAGTGCGAGCTGAAAATGCATTTTCAGCACTAAAAAAACAAACTTTTATAACAGCTAAACTAAACGTTTCCAATGTAAATTTCCACCTTTATATAGTGTAAAAAGACATCCTGAAGCCTGGGCAGTCATTAATTTGATTGTCCAATATTTCCCTTATGAGATAATGCCTCTCATAGCAAATGTGTACAGCGCGAGCTGAAAATGCATTTACAGCACTAAAAAAACAAACTTTTATAACAGCTAAACTAAACGTTTCCAATGTAAATTTCCACCTTTATATAGTGTAAAAAGACATCCTGAAGCCTGGGCAGTCATTAATTTGATTGTCCAATATTTCCCTTATGAGATAATGCCTCTCATAGCAAATGTGTACAGCGCGAGCTGAAAATGCATTTACAGCACTAAAAACCCAAACTTTTATAACAGCTAAACCAAACGTTTCCAATGTAAATTTCCACCTTTATATAGTGTAGAAAGGCATCCTGAAGCCTGGAAAGTCATTAATTTGATTGTCCAGTATTTCCTTCATGAGATATTGCAACACTTAGAAAAGGTGTACAGCGCCAGCAGACAATGAATTTTCAGCACTAAAAAAACGAAACTTCATTAACAGCTAAACCAAACGTTTCCAATGTAAATTTCCACATTTATAGAGTGTAAAAATGCATCCTGAAGCCTGGGAAGTCATTAATTTGATTGTCCAGTATTTCCCTTATGAGATAATGCCTCACATAGCAAATGTGTACAGTGCGAGCTGAAAATGCATTTTCAGCACTAAAAAACCAAACTTTTATAACAGCTAAACCAAACGTTTCCAATGTAAATTTCCACCTTTATATAGTGTAAAAAGACATCCTGAAGCCTGGGCAGTCATTAATTTGATTGTCCAATATTTCCCTTATGAGATAATGCCTCTCATAGCAAATGTGTACAGCGCGAGCTGAAAATGCATTTACAGCACTAAAAAACCAAACTTTTATAACAGCTAAACCAAACGTTTCCAATGTAAATTTCCACCTTTATATAGTGTAGAAAGGCATCCTGAAGCCTGGAAAGTCATTAATTTGATTGTCCAGTATTTCCTTCATGAGATATTGCAACACTTAGAAAAAGTGTACAGCGCCAGCAGACAATGAATTTTCAGCACTAAAAAAAACAAACTTTTATAACAGCTAAACCAAACGTTTCCAATGTAAATTTCCACCTTTATATAGTGTAAAAAGACATCCTGAAGCCTGGGCAGTCATTAATTTGATTGTCCAGTATTTCCCTTATGAGATAATGCCTCACATAGCAAATGTGTACAGCGCGAGCTGAAAATGCATTTACAGCACTAAAAAAACAAACTTTTATAACAGCTAAACCAAACGTTTCCAATGTAAATTTCCACCTTTATATAGTGTAGAAAGGCATCCTGAAGCCTGGAAAGTCATTAATTTGATTGTCCAGTATTTCCTACATGAGATATTGCAAAACTTAGAAAAAGTGTACAGCGCCAGCAGACAATGAATTTTCAGCACTAAAAAAACGAAACTTCATTAACAGCTAAACCAAACGTTTCCAATGTAAATTTCCACATTTATAGAGTGTAAAAAGGCATCCTGAAGCCTGGGAAGTCATTAATTTGATTGTCCAGTATTTCCCTTATGAGATAATGCCTCACATAGCAAATGTGTACAGTGCGAGCTGAAAATGCATTTTCAGCACTAAAAAAACAAACTTTTATAACAGCTAAACTAAACGTTTCCAATGTAAATTTCCACCTTTATATAGTGTAAAAAGACATCCTGAAGCCTGGGCAGTCATTAATTTGATTGTCCAATATTTCCCTTATGAGATAATGCCTCTCATAGCAAATGTGTACAGCGCGAGCTGAAAATGCATTTACAGCACTAAAAAAACAAACTTTTATAACAGCTAAACTAAACGTTTCCAATGTAAATTTCCACCTTTATATAGTGTAAAAAGACATCCTGAAGCCTGGGCAGTCATTAATTTGATTGTCCAATATTTCCCTTATGAGATAATGCCTCTCATAGCAAATGTGTACAGCGCGAGCTGAAAATGCATTTACAGCACTAAAAAACCAAACTTTTATAACAGCTAAACCAAACGTTTCAATTGTAAATTTCCACCTTTATATAGTGTAGAAAGGCATCCTGATGCCTGGAAAGTCATTAATTTGATTGTCCAGTATTTCCTTCATGAGATATTGCAACACTTAGAAAAAGTGTACAGCGCCAGCAGACAATGAATTTTCAGCACTAAAAAAACGAAACTTCATTAACAGCTAAACCAAACGTTTCCAATGTAAATTTCCACATTTATAGAGTGTAAAAAGGCATCCTGAAGCCTGGGCAGTCATTAATTTGATTGTCCAGTATTTCCCTTATGAGATAATGCCTCACATAGCAAATGTGTACAGTGCGAGCTGAAAATGCATTTTCAGCACTAAAAAACCAAACTTTTATAACAGCTAAACCAAACGTTTCCAATGTAAATTTCCACCTTTATATAGTGTAAAAAGACATCCTGAAGCCTGGGCAGTCATTAATTTGATTGTCCAGTATTTCCCTTATGAGATAATGCCTCACATAGCAAATGTGTACAGCGCCAGCAGACAATGAATTTTCAGCACTAAAAAAACGAAACTTCATTAACAGCTAAACTAAACGTTTCCAATGTAAATTTCCACCCTTATATAGTGTAAAAAGACATCCTGAAGCCTGGGCAGTCATTAATTTGATTGTCCAATATTTCCCTTATGAGATAATGCCTCTCATAGCAAATGTGTACAGTGCGAGCTGAAAATGCATTTACAGCACTAAAAAAACAAACTTTTATAACAGCTAAACCAAACGTTTCCAATGTAAATTTCCACCTTTATATAGTGTAAAAAGACATCCTGAAGCCTGGGCAGTCATTAATTTGATTGTCCAATATTTCCCTTATGAGATAATGCCTCTCATAGCAAATGTGTACAGCGCGAGCTGAAAATGCATTTACAGCACTAAAAAACCAAACTTTTATAACAGCTAAACCAAACGTTTCCAATGTAAATTTCCACCTTTATATAGTGTAGAAAGGCATCCTGAAGCCTGGAAAGTCATTAATTTGATTGTCCAGTATTTCCTTCATGAGATATTGCAACACTTAGAAAAAGTGTACAGCGCCAGCAGACAATGAATTTTCAGCACTAAAAAAACGAAACTTCATTAACAGCTAAACCAAACGTTTCCAATGTAAATTTCCACATTTATAGAGTGTAAAAAGGCATCCTGAAGCCTGGGAAGTCATTAATTTGATTGTCCAGTATTTCCCTTATGAGATAATGCCTCACATAGCAAATGTGTACAGTGCGAGCTGAAAATGCATTTACAGCACTAAAAAAACAAACTTTTATAACAGCTAAACCAAACGTTTCCAATGTAAATTTCCACCTTTATATAGTGTAGAAAGGCATCCTGAAGCCTGGAAAGTCATTAATTTGATTGTCCAGTATTTCCTTCATGAGATATTGCAAAACTTAGAAAAAGTGTACAGCGCCAGCAGACAATGAATTTTCAGCACTAAATAAACGAAACTTCATTAACAGCTAAAGTAAACGTTTCCAATGTAAATTTCCACCTTTATATAGTGTAAAAAGACATCCTGAAGCCTGGGCAGTCATTAATTTGATTGTCCAATATTTCCCTTATGAGATAATGCCTCTCATAGCAAATGTGTACAGTGCGAGCTGAAAATGCATTTACAGCACTAAAAAAACAAACTTTTATAACAGCTAAACCAAACGTTTCCAATGTAAATTTCCACCTTTATATAGTGTAAAAAGACATCCTGAAGCCTGGGCAGTCATTAATTTGATTGTCCAATATTTCCCTTATGAGATAATGCCTCTCATAGCAAATGTGTACAGCGCGAGCTGAAAATGCATTTACAGCACTAAAAAACCAAACTTTTATAACAGCTAAACCAAACGTTTCCAATGTAAATTTCCACCTTTATATAGTGTAGAAAGGCATCCTGAAGCCTGGAAAGTCATTAATTTGATTGTCCAGTATTTCCTTCATGAGATATTGCAACACTTAGAAAAAGTGTACAGCGCCAGCAGACAATGAATTTTCAGCACTAAAAAAAACGAAACTTCATTAACAGCTAAACCAAACGTTTCCAATGTAAATTTCCACATTTATAGAGTGTAAAAAGGCATCCTGAAGCCTGGGAAGTCATTAATTTGATTGTCCAGTATTTCCCTTATGAGATAATGCCTCTCATTGCAAATGTGTACAGCGCGAGCTGAAAATGCATTTTCAGCACTAAAAAACCAAACTTTTATAACAGCTAAACCAAACGTTTCCAATGTAAATTTCCTCCTTTATATAGTGTAAAAAGACATCCTGAAGCCTGGGCAGTCATTAATTTGATTGTCCAATATTTCCCTTATGAGATAATGCCTCTCATAGCAAATGTGTACAGCGCGAGCTGAAAATGCATTTACAGCACTAAAAAACCAAACTTTTATAACAGCTAAACCAAACGTTTCCAATGTAAATTTCCACCTTTATATAGTGTAGAAAGGCATCCTGAAGCCTGGAAAGTCATTAATTTGATTGTCCAGTATTTCCTTCATGAGATATTGCAACACTTAGAAAAAGTGTACAGCGCCAGCAGACAATGAATTTTCAGCACTAAAAAAACGAAACTTCATTAACAGCTAAACTAAATGTTTCCAATGTAAATTTCCACCTTTATATAGTGTAAAAAGACATCCTGAAGCCTGGGCAGTCATTAATTTGATTGTCCAATATTTCCCTTATGAGATAATGCCTCTCATAGCAAATGTGTACAGCGCGAGCTGAAAATGCATTTACAGCACTAAAAAACCAAACTTTTATAACAGCTAAACCAAACGTTTCCAATGTAAATTTCCACCTTTATATAGTGTAAAAAGGCATCCTGAAGCCTGGAAAGTCTTTAATTTGATTGTCCAGTATTTCCTTCATGAGATATTGCAACACTTAGAAAAAGTGTACAGCGCCAGCAGACAATGAATTTTCAGCACTAAAAAACCGAAACTTCATTAACAGCTAAACTAAACGTTTCCAATGTAAATTTCCACCTTTATATAGTGTAAAAAGACATCCTGAAGCCTGGGCAGCCATTAATTTGATTGTCCAATATTTCCCTTATGAGATAATGCCTCTCATAGCAAATGTGTACAGCGCGAGCTGAAAATGCATTTACAGCACTAAAAAACCAAACTTTTATAACAGCTAAACCAAACGTTTCCAATGTAAATTTCCACCTTTATAGAGTGTAAAAAGACATCCTGAAGCCTGGGCAGTCATTAATTTGATTGTCCAATATTTCCCTTATGAGATAATGCCTCTCATAGCAAATGTGTACAGCGCGAGCTGAAAATGCATTTACAGCACTAAAAAACCAAACTTTTATAACAGCTAAACCAAACGTTTCCAATGTAAATTTCTACCTTTATATAGTGTAGAAAGGCATCCTGAAGCCTGGAAAGTCATTAATTTGATTGTCCAGTATTTCCTTCATGAGATATTGCAACATTTAGAAAAAGTGTACAGCGCCAGCAGACAATGAATTTTCAGCACTAAAAAAACGAAACTTCATTAACAGCTAAACTAAACGTTTCCAATGTAAATTTCCACCTTTATATATTGTAAAAAGACATTCTGAAGCCTGGGCAGTCATTAATTTGATTGTCCAATATTTCCCTTATGAGATAATGCCTCTCATAGCAAATGTGTACAGCGCGAGCTGAAAATGCATTTACAGCACTAAAAAACCAAACTTTTATAACAGCTAAACCAAACGTTTCCAATGTAAATTTCCACCTTTATATAGTGTAGAAAGGCATCCTGAAGCCTGGAAAGTCATTAATTTGATTGTCCAGTATTTCCTTCATGAGATATTGCAACACTTAGAAAAAGTGTACAGCGCCAGCAGACAATGAATTTTCAGCACTAAAAAAACGAAACTTCATTAACAGCTAAACCAAACGTTTCCAATGTAAATTTCCACATTTATAGAGTGTAAAAAGGCATCCTGAAGCCTGGGAAGTCATTAATTTGATTGTCCAGTATTTCCCTTATGAGATAATGCCTCACATAGCAAATGTGTACAGTGCGAGCTGAAAATGCATTTTCAGCACTAAAAAAACAAACTTTTATAACAGCTAAACTAAACGTTTCCAATGTAAATTTCCACCTTTATATAGTGTAAAAAGACATCCTGAAGCCTGGGCAGTCATTAATTTGATTGTCCAATATTTCCCTTATGAGATAATGCCTCTCATAGCAAATGTGTAAGGCGCGAGCTGAAAATGCATTTACAGCACTAAAAACCCAAACTTTTATAACAGCTAAACCAAACGTTTCCAATGTAAATTTCCACCTTTATATAGTGTAGAAAGGCATCCTGAAGCCTGGAAAGTCATTAATTTGATTGTCCAGTATTTCCTTCATGAGATATTGCAACACTTAGAAAAAGTGTACAGCGCGAGCTGAAAATGCATTTACAGCACTAAAAAACCAAACTTTTATAACAGCTAAACCAAACGTTTCCAATGTAAATTTCCACCTTTATATAGTGTAAAAAGACATCCTGAAGCCTGGGCAGTCATTAATTTGATTGTCCAATATTTCCCTTATGAGATAATGCCTCTCATAGCAAATGTGTACAGCGCGAGCTGAAAATGCATTTTCAGCACTAAAAAACCAAACTTTTATAACAGCTAAACCAAACGTTTCAAATGTAAATTTCCACCTTTATATAGTGTAGAAAGGCATCCTGAAGCCTGGAAAGTCATTAATTTGATTGTCCAGTATTTCCTTCATGAGATATTGCAACACTTAGAAAAAGTGTACAACGCCAGCAGACAATGAATTTTCAGCACTAAAAAAAACGAAACTTCATTAACAGCTAAACCAAACGTTTCCAATGTAAATTTCCACATTTATAGAGTGTAAAAAGGCATCCTGAAGCCTGGGCAGTCATTAATTTGATTGTCCAATATTTCCCTTATGAGATAATGCCTCTCATAGCAAATGTGTACAGCGCGAGCTGAAAATGCATTTACAGCACTAAAAAACCAAACTTTTATAACAGCTAAACCAAACGTTTCCAATGTAAATTTCCACCTTTATATAGTGTAGAAAGGCATCCTGAAGCCTGGAAAGTCATTAATTTGATTGTCCAGTATTTCCTACATGAGATATTGCAAAACTTAGAAAAAGTGTACAGCGCCAGCAGACAATGAATTTTCAGCACTAAAAAAACGAAACTTCATTAACAGCTAAACCAAACGTTTCCAATGTAAATTTCCACATTTATAGAGTGTAAAAAGGCATCCTGAAGCCTGGGAAGTCATTAATTTGATTGTCCAGTATTTCCCTTATGAGATAATGCCTCACATAGCAAATGTGTACAGTGCGAGCTGAAAATGCATTTTCAGCACTAAAAAACCAAACTTATATAACACCTAAACCAAACGTTTCCAATGTAAATTCCACCTTTATATAGTGTAAAAAGACATCCTGAAGCCTGCGCAGTCATTAATTTGATTGTCCAATATTTCCCTTATGAGATAATGCCTCTCATAGCAAATGTGTACAGCGCGAGCTGAAAATGCATTTACAGCACTAAAAAACCAAACTTTTATAACAGCTAAACCAAACGTTTCTAATGTAAATTTCCACCTTTATATAGTGTAGAAAGGCATCCTGAAGCCTGGAAAGTCATTAATTTGATTGTCCAGTATTTCCTTCATGAGATATTGCAACACTTAGAAAAAGTGTACAGCGCCAGCAGACAATGAATTTTCAGCACTAAAAAAACGAAACTTCATTAACAGCTAAACCAAACGTTTCCAATGTAAATTTCCACATTTATAGAGTGTAAAAAGGCATCCTGAAGCCTGGGAAGTCATTAATTTGATTGTCCAGTATTTCCCTTATGAGATAATGCCTCACATAGCAAATGTGTACAGTGCGAGCTGAAAATGCATTTTCAGCACTAAAAAAACAAACTTTTATAACAGCTAAACTAAACGTTTCCAATGTAAATTTCCACCTTTATATAGTGTAAAAAGACATCCTGAAGCCTGGGCAGTCATTAATTTGATTGTCCAATATTTCCCTTATGAGATAATGCCTCTCATAGCAAATGTGTACAGCGCGAGCTGAAAATGCATTTACAGCACTAAAAAACCAAACTTTTATAACAGCTAAACCAAACGTTTCAATTGTAAATTTCCACCTTTATATAGTGTAGAAAGGCATCCTGAAGCCTGGAAAGTCATTAATTTGATTGTCCATTATTTCCTTCATGAGATATTGCAACACTTAGCAAATGTGTACAGTGCGAGCTGAAAATGCATTTTCAGCACTAAAAAAAACAAACTTTTATAACAGCTAAACCAAACGTTTCCAATGTAAATTTCCACCTTTATATAGTGTAAAAAGACATCCTGAAGCCTGGGCAGTCATTAATTTGATTGTCCAGTATTTCCCTTATGAGATAATGCCTCACATAGCAAATGTGTACAGCGCGAGCTGAAAATGCATTTACAGCACTAAAAAACCAAACTTTTATAACAGCTAAACCAAACGTTTCCAATGTAAATTTCCACCTTTATATAGTGTAAAAAGACATCCTGAAGCCTGGGCAGTCATTAATTTGATTGTCCAATATTTCCCTTATGAGATAATGCCTCTCATAGCAAATGTGTACAGCGCGAGCTGAAAATGCATTTACAGCACTAAAAAACCAAACTTTTATAACAGCTAAACCAAACGTTTCCAATGTAAATTTCCACCTTTATATAGTGTAGAAAGGCATCCTGAAGCCTGGAAAGTCATTAATTTGATTGTCCAGTATTTCCTTCATGAGATATTGCAACACTTAGAAAAAGTGTACAGCGCCAGCAGACAATGAATTTTCAGCACTAAAAAAACGAAACTTCATTAACAGCTAAACCAAACGTTTCCAATGTAAATTTCCACATTTATAGAGTGTAAAAAGGCATCCTGAAGCCTGGGAAGTCATTAATTTGATTGTCCAGTATTTCCCTTATGAGATAATGCCTCACATAGCAAATGTGTACAGTGCGAGCTGAAAATGCATTTACAGCACTAAAAAAACAAACTTTTATAACAGCTAAACCAAACGTTTCCAATGTAAATTTCCACCTTTATATAGTGTAGAAAGGCATCCTGAAGCCTGGAAAGTCATTAATTTGATTGTCCAGTATTTCCTTCATGAGATATTGCAACACTTAGAAAAAGTGTACAGCGCCAGCAGACAATGAATTTTCAGCACTAAATAAACGAAACTTCATTAACAGCTAAAGTAAACGTTTCCAATGTAAATTTCCACCTTTATATAGTGTAAAAAGACATCCTGAAGCCTGGGCAGTCATTAATTTGATTGTCCAATATTTCCCTTATGAGATAATGCCTCTCATAGCAAATGTGTACAGTGCGAGCTGAAAATGCATTTACAGCACTAAAAAAACAAACTTTTATAACAGCTAAACCAAACGTTTCCAATGTAAATTTCCACCTTTATATAGTGTAAAAAGACATCCTGAAGCCTGGGCAGTCATTAATTTGATTGTCCAATATTTCCCTTATGAGATAATGCCTCTCATAGCAAATGTGTACAGCGCGAGCTGAAAATGCATTTACAGCACTAAAAAACCAAACTTTTATAACAGCTAAACCAAACGTTTCCAATGTAAATTTCCACCTTTATATAGTGTAGAAAGGCATCCTGAAGCCTGGAAAGTCATTAATTTGATTGTCCAGTATTTCCTTCATGAGATATTGCAACACTTAGAAAAAGTGTACAGCGCCAGCAGACAATGAATTTTCAGCACTAAAAAAAACGAAACTTCATTAACAGCTAAACCAAACGTTTCCAATGTAAATTTCCACATTTATAGAGTGTAAAAAGGCATCCTGAAGCCTGGGAAGTCATTAATTTGATTGTCCAGTATTTCCCTTATGAGATAATGCCTCTCATTGCAAATGTGTACAGCGCGAGCTGAAAATGCATTTTCAGCACTAAAAAAACAAACTTTTATAACACCTAAACCAAACGTTTCCAATGTAAATTTCCTCCTTTATATAGTGTAAAAAGACATCCTGAAGCCTGGGCAGTCATTAATTTGATTGTCCAATATTTCCCTTATGAGATAATGCCTCTCATAGCAAATGTGTACAGCGCGAGCTGAAAATGCATTTACAGCACTAAAAAACCAAACTTTTATAACAGCTAAACCAAACGTTTCCAATGTAAATTTCCACCTTTATATAGTGTAGAAAGGCATCCTGAAGCCTGGAAAGTCATTAATTTGATTGTCCAGTATTTCCTTCATGAGATATTGCAACATTTAGAAAAAGTGTACAGCGCCAGCAGACAATGAATTTTCAGCACTAAAAAAACGAAACTTCATTAACAGCTAAACTAAACGTTTCCAATGTAAATTTCCACCTTTATATAGTGTAAAAAGACATCCTGAAGCCCGGGCAGCCATTAATTTGATTGTCCAATATTTCCCTTATGAGATAATGCCTCTCATAGCAAATGTGTACAGCGCGAGCTGAAAATGCATTTACAGCACTAAAAAACCAAACTTTTATAACAGCTAAACCAAACGTTTCCAATGTAAATTTCCACCTTTATATAGTGTAAAAAGACATCCTGAAGCCTGGGCAGTCATTAATTTGATTGTCCAATATTTCCCTTATGAGATAATGCCTCTCATAGCAAATGTGTACAGCGCGAGCTGAAAATGCATTTACAGCACTAAAAAACCAAACTTTTATAACAGCTAAACCAAACGTTTCCAATGTAAATTTCCACCTTTATATAGTGTAGAAAGGCATCCTGAAGCCTGGAAAGTCATTAATTTGATTGTCCAGTATTTCCTTCATGAGATATTGCAACACTTAGAAAAAGTGTACAGCGCCAGCAGACAATGAATTTTCAGCACTAAAAAAACGAAACTTCATTAACAGCTAAACTAAATGTTTCCAATGTAAATTTCCACCTTTATATAGTGTAAAAAGACATCCTGAAGCCTGGGCAGTCATTAATTTGATTGTCCAATATTTCCCTTATGAGATAATGCCTCTCATAGAAAATGTGTACAGCGCGAGCTGAAAATGCATTTACAGCACTAAAAAACCAAACTTTTATAACAGCTAAACCAAACGTTTCCAATGTAAATTTCCACCTTTATATAGTGTAAAAAGGCATCCTGAAGCCTGGAAAGTCTTTAATTTGATTGTCCAGTATTTCCTTCATGAGATAATGCCTCACATAGCAAATGTGTACAGTGCGAGCTGAAAATGCATTTTCAGCACTAAAAAAACCAAACTTTTATAACAGCTAAACCAAACGTTTCCAATGTAAATTTCCACCTTTATATAGTGTAGAAAGGCATCCTGAAGCCTGGAAAGTCATTAATTTGATTGTCCAGTATTTCCTTCATGAGATATTGCAACACTTAGAAAAAGTGTACAGCGCCAGCAGACAATGAATTTTCAGCACTAAAAAACCGAAACTTCATTAACAGCTAAACTAAACGTTTCCAATGTAAATTTCCACCTTTATATAGTGTAAAAAGACATCCTGAAGCCTGGGCAGCCATTAATTTGATTGTCCAATATTTCCCTTATGAGATAATGCCTCTCATAGCAAATGTGTACAGCGCGAGCTGAAAATGCATTTACAGCACTAAAAAAACAAACTTTTATAACAGCTAAACCAAACGTTTCCAATGTAAATTTCCACCTTTATAGAGTGTAAAAAGACATCCTGAAGCCTGGGCAGTCATTAATTTGATTGTCCAATATTTCCCTTATGAGATAATGCCTCTCATAGCAAATGTGTACAGCGCGAGCTGAAAATGCATTTACAGCACTAAAAAACCAAACTTTTATAACAGCTAAACCAAACGTTTCCAATGTAAATTTCTACCTTTATATAGTGTAGAAAGGCATCCTGAAGCCTGGAAAGTCATTAATTTGATTGTCCAGTATTTCCTTCATGAGATATTGCAACACTTAGAAAAAGTGTACAGCGCCAGCAGACAATGAATTTTCAGCACTAAAAAAACGAAACTTCATTAACAGCTAAACTAAACGTTTCCAATGTAAATTTCCACCTTTATATAGTGTAAAAAGACATTCTGAAAACTGGGCAGTCATTAATTTGATTGTCCAATATTTCCCTTATGAGATAATGCCTCTCATAGCAAATGTGTACAGCGCGAGCTGAAAATGCATTTACAGCACTAAAAAACCAAACTTTTATAACAGCTAAACCAAACGTTTCCAATGTAAATTTCCACCTTTATATAGTGTAGAAAGGCATCCTGAAGCCTGGAAAGTCATTAATTTGATTGTCCAGTATTTCCTTCATGAGATATTGCAACACTTAGAAAAAGTGTACAGCGCCAGCAGACAATGAATTTTCAGCACTAAAAAAACGAAACTTCATTAACAGCTAAACCAAACGTTTCCAATGTAAATTTCCACATTTATAGAGTGTAAAAAGGCATCCTGAAGCCTGGGAAGTCATTAATTTGATTGTCCAGTATTTCCCTTATGAGATAATGCCTCACATAGCAAATGTGTACAGTGCGAGCTGAAAATGCATTTTCAGCACTAAAAAAACAAACTTTTATAACAGCTAAACTAAACGTTTCCAATGTAAATTTCCACCTTTATATAGTGTAAAAAGACATCCTGAAGCCTGGGCAGTCATTAATTTGATTGTCCAATATTTCCCTTATGAGATAATGCCTCTCATAGCAAATGTGTACAGCGCGAGCTGAAAATGCATTTACAGCACTAAAAAAACAAACTTTTATAACAGCTAAACTAAACGTTTCCAATGTAAATTTCCACCTTTATATAGTGTAAAAAGACATCCTGAAGCCTGGGCAGTCATTAATTTGATTGTCCAATATTTCCCTTATGAGATAATGCCTCTCATAGCAAATGTGTACAGCGCGAGCTGAAAATGCATTTACAGCACTAAAAACCCAAACTTTTATAACAGCTAAACCAAACGTTTCCAATGTAAATTTCCACCTTTATATAGTGTAGAAAGGCATCCTGAAGCCTGGAAAGTCATTAATTTGATTGTCCAGTATTTCCTTCATGAGATATTGCAACACTTAGAAAAGGTGTACAGCGCCAGCAGACAATGAATTTTCAGCACTAAAAAAACGAAACTTCATTAACAGCTAAACCAAACGTTTCCAATGTAAATTTCCACATTTATAGAGTGTAAAAATGCATCCTGAAGCCTGGGAAGTCATTAATTTGATTGTCCAGTATTTCCCTTATGAGATAATGCCTCACATAGCAAATGTGTACAGTGCGAGCTGAAAATGCATTTTCAGCACTAAAAAACCAAACTTTTATAACAGCTAAACCAAACGTTTCCAATGTAAATTTCCACCTTTATATAGTGTAAAAAGACATCCTGAAGCCTGGGCAGTCATTAATTTGATTGTCCAATATTTCCCTTATGAGATAATGCCTCTCATAGCAAATGTGTACAGCGCGAGCTGAAAATGCATTTACAGCACTAAAAAACCAAACTTTTATAACAGCTAAACCAAACGTTTCCAATGTAAATTTCCACCTTTATATAGTGTAGAAAGGCATCCTGAAGCCTGGAAAGTCATTAATTTGATTGTCCAGTATTTCCTTCATGAGATATTGCAACACTTAGAAAAAGTGTACAGCGCCAGCAGACAATGAATTTTCAGCACTAAAAAAAACAAACTTTTATAACAGCTAAACCAAACGTTTCCAATGTAAATTTCCACCTTTATATAGTGTAAAAAGACATCCTGAAGCCTGGGCAGTCATTAATTTGATTGTCCAGTATTTCCCTTATGAGATAATGCCTCACATAGCAAATGTGTACAGCGCGAGCTGAAAATGCATTTACAGCACTAAAAAAACAAACTTTTATAACAGCTAAACCAAACGTTTCCAATGTAAATTTCCACCTTTATATAGTGTAGAAAGGCATCCTGAAGCCTGGAAAGTCATTAATTTGATTGTCCAGTATTTCCTACATGAGATATTGCAAAACTTAGAAAAAGTGTACAGCGCCAGCAGACAATGAATTTTCAGCACTAAAAAAACGAAACTTCATTAACAGCTAAACCAAACGTTTCCAATGTAAATTTCCACATTTATAGAGTGTAAAAAGGCATCCTGAAGCCTGGGAAGTCATTAATTTGATTGTCCAGTATTTCCCTTATGAGATAATGCCTCACATAGCAAATGTGTACAGTGCGAGCTGAAAATGCATTTTCAGCACTAAAAAAACAAACTTTTATAACAGCTAAACTAAACGTTTCCAATGTAAATTTCCACCTTTATATAGTGTAAAAAGACATCCTGAAGCCTGGGCAGTCATTAATTTGATTGTCCAATATTTCCCTTATGAGATAATGCCTCTCATAGCAAATGTGTACAGCGCGAGCTGAAAATGCATTTACAGCACTAAAAAAACAAACTTTTATAACAGCTAAACCAAACGTTTCAATTGTAAATTTCCACCTTTATATAGTGTAGAAAGGCATCCTGATGCCTGGAAAGTCATTAATTTGATTGTCCAGTATTTCCTTCATGAGATATTGCAACACTTAGAAAAAGTGTACAGCGCCAGCAGACAATGAATTTTCAGCACTAAAAAAACGAAACTTCATTAACAGCTAAACCAAACGTTTCCAATGTAAATTTCCACCTTTATATAGTGTAAAAAGACATCCTGAAGCCTGGGCAGTCATTAATTTGATTGTCCAATATTTCCCTTATGAGATAATGCCTCTCATAGCAAATGTGTACAGCGCGAGCTGAAAATGCATTTACAGCACTAAAAAACCAAACTTTTATAACAGCTAAACCAAACGTTTCCAATGTAAATTTCCACCTTTATATAGTGTAGAAAGGCATCCTGAAGCCTGGAAAGTCATTAATTTGATTGTCCAGTATTTCCTTCATGAGATATTGCAACACTTAGAAAAAGTGTACAGCGCCAGCAGACAATGAATTTTCAGCACTAAAAAAAACAAACTTTTATAACAGCTAAACCAAACGTTTCCAATGTAAATTTCCACCTTTATATAGTGTAAAAAGACATCCTGAAGCCTGGGCAGTCATTAATTTGATTGTCCAGTATTTCCCTTATGAGATAATGCCTCACATAGCAAATGTGTACAGCGCGAGCTGAAAATGCATTTACAGCACTAAAAAAACAAACTTTTATAACAGCTAAACCAAACGTTTCCAATGTAAATTTCCACCTTTATATAGTGTAGAAAGGCATCCTGAAGCCTGGAAAGTCATTAATTTGATTGTCCAGTATTTCCTACATGAGATATTGCAAAACTTAGAAAAAGTGTACAGCGCCAGCAGACAATGAATTTTCAGCACTAAAAAAACGAAACTTCATTAACAGCTAAACCAAACGTTTCCAATGTAAATTTCCACATTTATAGAGTGTAAAAAGGCATCCTGAAGCCTGGGAAGTCATTAATTTGATTGTCCAGTATTTCCCTTATGAGATAATGCCTCACATAGCAAATGTGTACAGTGCGAGCTGAAAATGCATTTTCAGCACTAAAAAAACAAACTTTTATAACAGCTAAACTAAACGTTTCCAATGTAAATTTCCACCTTTATATAGTGTAAAAAGACATCCTGAAGCCTGGGCAGTCATTAATTTGATTGTCCAATATTTCCCTTATGAGATAATGCCTCTCATAGCAAATGTGTACAGCGCGAGCTGAAAATGCATTTACAGCACTAAAAAAACAAACTTTTATAACAGCTAAACTAAACGTTTCCAATGTAAATTTCCACCTTTATATAGTGTAAAAAGACATCCTGAAGCCTGGGCAGTCATTAATTTGATTGTCCAATATTTCCCTTATGAGATAATGCCTCTCATAGCAAATGTGTACAGCGCGAGCTGAAAATGCATTTACAGCACTAAAAAACCAAACTTTTATAACAGCTAAACCAAACGTTTCAATTGTAAATTTCCACCTTTATATAGTGTAGAAAGGCATCCTGATGCCTGGAAAGTCATTAATTTGATTGTCCAGTATTTCCTTCATGAGATATTGCAACACTTAGAAAAAGTGTACAGCGCCAGCAGACAATGAATTTTCAGCACTAAAAAAACGAAACTTCATTAACAGCTAAACCAAACGTTTCCAATGTAAATTTCCACATTTATAGAGTGTAAAAAGGCATCCTGAAGCCTGGGCAGTCATTAATTTGATTGTCCAGTATTTCCCTTATGAGATAATGCCTCACATAGCAAATGTGTACAGTGCGAGCTGAAAATGCATTTTCAGCACTAAAAAACCAAACTTTTATAACAGCTAAACCAAACGTTTCCAATGTAAATTTCCACCTTTATATAGTGTAAAAAGACATCCTGAAGCCTGGGCAGTCATTAATTTGATTGTCCAGTATTTCCCTTATGAGATAATGCCTCACATAGCAAATGTGTACAGCGCCAGCAGACAATGAATTTTCAGCACTAAAAAAACGAAACTTCATTAACAGCTAAACTAAACGTTTCCAATGTAAATTTCCACCCTTATATAGTGTAAAAAGACATCCTGAAGCCTGGGCAGTCATTAATTTGATTGTCCAATATTTCCCTTATGAGATAATGCCTCTCATAGCAAATGTGTACAGTGCGAGCTGAAAATGCATTTACAGCACTAAAAAAACAAACTTTTATAACAGCTAAACCAAACGTTTCCAATGTAAATTTCCACCTTTATATAGTGTAAAAAGACATCCTGAAGCCTGGGCAGTCATTAATTTGATTGTCCAATATTTCCCTTATGAGATAATGCCTCTCATAGCAAATGTGTACAGCGCGAGCTGAAAATGCATTTACAGCACTAAAAAACCAAACTTTTATAACAGCTAAACCAAACGTTTCCAATGTAAATTTCCACCTTTATATAGTGTAGAAAGGCATCCTGAAGCCTGGAAAGTCATTAATTTGATTGTCCAGTATTTCCTTCATGAGATATTGCAACACTTAGAAAAAGTGTACAGCGCCAGCAGACAATGAATTTTCAGCACTAAAAAAACGAAACTTCATTAACAGCTAAACCAAACGTTTCCAATGTAAATTTCCACATTTATAGAGTGTAAAAAGGCATCCTGAAGCCTGGGAAGTCATTAATTTGATTGTCCAGTATTTCCCTTATGAGATAATGCCTCACATAGCAAATGTGTACAGTGCGAGCTGAAAATGCATTTACAGCACTAAAAAAACAAACTTTTATAACAGCTAAACCAAACGTTTCCAATGTAAATTTCCACCTTTATATAGTGTAGAAAGGCATCCTGAAGCCTGGAAAGTCATTAATTTGATTGTCCAGTATTTCCTTCATGAGATATTGCAACACTTAGAAAAAGTGTACAGCGCCAGCAGACAATGAATTTTCAGCACTAAATAAACGAAACTTCATTAACAGCTAAAGTAAACGTTTCCAATGTAAATTTCCACCTTTATATAGTGTAAAAAGACATCCTGAAGCCTGGGCAGTCATTAATTTGATTGTCCAATATTTCCCTTATGAGATAATGCCTCTCATAGCAAATGTGTACAGTGCGAGCTGAAAATGCATTTACAGCACTAAAAAAACAAACTTTTATAACAGCTAAACCAAACGTTTCCAATGTAAATTTCCACCTTTATATAGTGTAAAAAGACATCCTGAAGCCTGGGCAGTCATTAATTTGATTGTCCAATATTTCCCTTATGAGATAATGCCTCTCATAGCAAATGTGTACAGCGCGAGCTGAAAATGCATTTACAGCACTAAAAAACCAAACTTTTATAACAGCTAAACCAAACGTTTCCAATGTAAATTTCCACCTTTATATAGTGTAGAAAGGCATCCTGAAGCCTGGAAAGTCATTAATTTGATTGTCCAGTATTTCCTTCATGAGATATTGCAACACTTAGAAAAAGTGTACAGCGCCAGCAGACAATGAATTTTCAGCACTAAAAAAAACGAAACTTCATTAACAGCTAAACCAAACGTTTCCAATGTAAATTTCCACATTTATAGAGTGTAAAAAGGCATCCTGAAGCCTGGGAAGTCATTAATTTGATTGTCCAGTATTTCCCTTATGAGATAATGCCTCTCATTGCAAATGTGTACAGCGCGAGCTGAAAATGCATTTACAGCACTAAAAAACCAAACTTTTATAACAGCTAAACCAAACGTTTCCAATGTAAATTTCCACCTTTATATAGTGTAAAAAGACATCCTGAAGCCTGGGCAGTCATTAATTTGATTGTCCAATATTTCCCTTATGAGATAATGCCTCTCATAGCAAATGTGTACAGCGCGAGCTGAAAATGCATTTTCAGCACTAAAAAACCAAACTTTTATAACAGCTAAACCAAACGTTTCAAATGTAAATTTCCACCTTTATATAGTGTAGAAAGGCATCCTGAAGCCTGGAAAGTCATTAATTTGATTGTCCAGTATTTCCTTCATGAGATATTGCAACACTTAGAAAAAGTGTACAACGCCAGCAGACAATGAATTTTCAGCACTAAAAAAAACGAAACTTCATTAACAGCTAAACCAAACGTTTCCAATGTAAATTTCCACATTTATAGAGTGTAAAAAGGCATCCTGAAGCCTGGGCAGTCATTAATTTGATTGTCCAATATTTCCCTTATGAGATAATGCCTCTCATAGCAAATGTGTACAGCGCGAGCTGAAAATGCATTTACAGCACTAAAAAACCAAACTTTTATAACAGCTAAACCAAACGTTTCCAATGTAAATTTCCACCTTTATATAGTGTAGAAAGGCATCCTGAAGCCTGGAAAGTCATTAATTTGATTGTCCAGTATTTCCTACATGAGATATTGCAAAACTTAGAAAAAGTGTACAGCGCCAGCAGACAATGAATTTTCAGCACTAAAAAAACGAAACTTCATTAACAGCTAAACTAAACGTTTCCAATGTAAATTTCCACCTTTATATAGTGTAAAAAGACATCCTGAAGCCTGGGCAGCCATTAATTTGATTGTCCAATATTTCCCTTATGAGATAATGCCTCTCATAGCAAATGTGTACAGCGCGAGCTGAAAATGCATTTACAGCACTAAAAAACCAAACTTTTATAACAGCTAAACCAAACGTTTCCAATGTAAATTTCCACCTTTATATAGTGTAAAAAGACATCCTGAAGCCTGCGCAGTCATTAATTTGATTGTCCAATATTTCCCTTATGAGATAATGCCTCTCATAGCAAATGTGTACAGCGCGAGCTGAAAATGCATTTACAGCACTAAAAAACCAAACTTTTATAACAGCTAAACCAAACGTTTCCAATGTAAATTTCTACCTTTATATAGTGTAGAAAGGCATCCTGAAGCCTGGAAAGTCATTAATTTGATTGTCCAGTATTTCCTTCATGAGATATTGCAACATTTAGAAAAAGTGTACAGCGCCAGCAGACAATGAATTTTCAGCACTAAAAAAACGAAACTTCATTAACAGCTAAACTAAACGTTTCCAATGTAAATTTCCACCTTTATATATTGTAAAAAGACATTCTGAAGCCTGGGCAGTCATTAATTTGATTGTCCAATATTTCCCTTATGAGATAATGCCTCTCATAGCAAATGTGTACAGCGCGAGCTGAAAATGCATTTACAGCACTAAAAAACCAAACTTTTATAACAGCTAAACCAAACGTTTCCAATGTAAATTTCCACCTTTATATAGTGTAGAAAGGCATCCTGAAGCCTGGAAAGTCATTAATTTGATTGTCCAGTATTTCCTTCATGAGATATTGCAACACTTAGAAAAAGTGTACAGCGCCAGCAGACAATGAATTTTCAGCACTAAAAAAACGAAACTTCATTAACAGCTAAACCAAACGTTTCCAATGTAAATTTCCACATTTATAGAGTGTAGAAAGGCATCCTGAAGCCTGGAAAGTCATTAATTTGATTGTCCAGTATTTCCTTCATGAGATATTGCAACACTTAGAAAAAGTGTACAGCGCGAGCTGAAAATGCATTTACAGCACTAAAAAACCAAACTTTTATAACAGCTAAACCAAACGTTTCCAATGTAAATTTCCACCTTTATATAGTGTAAAAAGACATCCTGAAGCCTGGGCAGTCATTAATTTGATTGTCCAATATTTCCCTTATGAGATAATGCCTCTCATAGCAAATGTGTACAGCGCGAGCTGAAAATGCATTTTCAGCACTAAAAAACCAAACTTTTATAACAGCTAAACCAAACGTTTCAAATGTAAATTTCCACCTTTATATAGTGTAGAAAGGCATCCTGAAGCCTGGAAAGTCATTAATTTGATTGTCCAGTATTTCCTTCATGAGATATTGCAACACTTAGAAAAAGTGTACAACGCCAGCAGACAATGAATTTTCAGCACTAAAAAAAACGAAACTTCATTAACAGCTAAACCAAACGTTTCCAATGTAAATTTCCACATTTATAGAGTGTAAAAAGGCATCCTGAAGCCTGGGCAGTCATTAATTTGATTGTCCAATATTTCCCTTATGAGATAATGCCTCTCATAGCAAATGTGTACAGCGCGAGCTGAAAATGCATTTACAGCACTAAAAAACCAAACTTTTATAACAGCTAAACCAAACGTTTCCAATGTAAATTTCCACCTTTATATAGTGTAGAAAGGCATCCTGAAGCCTGGAAAGTCATTAATTTGATTGTCCAGTATTTCCTACATGAGATATTGCAAAACTTAGAAAAAGTGTACAGCGCCAGCAGACAATGAATTTTCAGCACTAAAAAAACGAAACTTCATTAACAGCTAAACCAAACGTTTCCAATGTAAATTTCCACATTTATAGAGTGTAAAAAGGCATCCTGAAGCCTGGGAAGTCATTAATTTGATTGTCCAGTATTTCCCTTATGAGATAATGCCTCACATAGCAAATGTGTACAGTGCGAGCTGAAAATGCATTTTCAGCACTAAAAAACCAAACTTATATAACACCTAAACCAAACGTTTCCAATGTAAATTCCACCTTTATATAGTGTAAAAAGACATCCTGAAGCCTGCGCAGTCATTAATTTGATTGTCCAATATTTCCCTTATGAGATAATGCCTCTCATAGCAAATGTGTACAGCGCGAGCTGAAAATGCATTTACAGCACTAAAAAACCAAACTTTTATAACAGCTAAACCAAACGTTTCTAATGTAAATTTCCACCTTTATATAGTGTAGAAAGGCATCCTGAAGCCTGGAAAGTCATTAATTTGATTGTCCAGTATTTCCTTCATGAGATATTGCAACACTTAGAAAAAGTGTACAGCGCCAGCAGACAATGAATTTTCAGCACTAAAAAAACGAAACTTCATTAACAGCTAAACCAAACGTTTCCAATGTAAATTTCCACATTTATAGAGTGTAAAAAGGCATCCTGAAGCCTGGGAAGTCATTAATTTGATTGTCCAGTATTTCCCTTATGAGATAATGCCTCACATAGCAAATGTGTACAGTGCGAGCTGAAAATGCATTTTCAGCACTAAAAAAACAAACTTTTATAACAGCTAAACTAAACGTTTCCAATGTAAATTTCCACCTTTATATAGTGTAAAAAGACATCCTGAAGCCTGGGCAGTCATTAATTTGATTGTCCAATATTTCCCTTATGAGATAATGCCTCTCATAGCAAATGTGTACAGCGCGAGCTGAAAATGCATTTACAGCACTAAAAAAACAAACTTTTATAACAGCTAAACTAAACGTTTCCAATGTAAATTTCCACCTTTATATAGTGTAAAAAGACATCCTGAAGCCTGGGCAGTCATTAATTTGATTGTCCAATATTTCCCTTATGAGATAATGCCTCTCATAGCAAATGTGTACAGCGCGAGCTGAAAATGCATTTACAGCACTAAAAACCCAAACTTTTATAACAGCTAGACCAAACGTTTCCAATGTAAATTTCCACCTTTATATAGTGTAGAAAGGCATCCTGAAGCCTGGAAAGTCATTAATTTGATTGTCCAGTATTTCCTTCATGAGATATTGCAACACTTAGAAAAAGTGTACAGCGCCAGCAGACAATGAATTTTCAGCACTAAAAAAACGAAACTTCATTAACAGCTGAACTAAACGTTTCCAATGTAAATGTCCACCTTTATATAGTGTAAAAAGACATCCTGAAGCCTGGGCAGTCATTAATTTGATTGTCCAATATTTCCCTTATGAGATAATGCCTCTCATAGCAAATGTGTACAGCGCGAGCTGAAAATGCATTTACAGCACTAAAAAACCAAACTTTTATAACAGCTAAACCAAACGTTTCAATTGTAAATTTCCACCTTTATATAGTGTAGAAAGGCATCCTGAAGCCTGGAAAGTCATTAATTTGATTGTCCAGTATTTCCTTCATGAGATATTGCAACACTTAGAAAAAGTGTAGAGCGCCAGCAGACAATGAATTTTCAGCACTAAAAAAACGAAACTTCATTAACAGCTAAATCAAACGTTTCCAATGTAAATTTCCACATTTATAGAGTGTAAAAAGGCATCCTGAAGCCTGGGCAGTCATTAATTTGATTGTCCAGTATTTCCCTTATGAGATAATGCCTCACATAGCAAATGTGTACAGTGCGAGCTGAAAATGCATTTTCAGCACTAAAAAACCAAACTTTTATAACAGCTAAACCAAACGTTTCCAATGTAAATTTCCACCTTTATATAGTGTAAAAAGACATCCTGATGCCTGGGCAGTCATTAATTTGATTGTCCAGTATTTCCCTTATGAGATAATGCCTCACATAGCAAATGTGTACAGCGCCAGCAGACAATGAATTTTCAGCACTAAAAAAACGAAACTTCATTAACAGCTAAACTAAACGTTTCCAATGTAAATTTCCACCCTTATATAGTGTAAAAAGACATCCTGAAGCCTGGGCAGTCATTAATTTGATTGTCCAATATTTCCCTTATGAGATAATGCCTCTCATAGCAAATGTGTACAGTGCGAGCTGAAAATGCATTTACAGCACTAAAAAAACAAACTTTTATAACAGCTAAACCAAACGTTTCCAATGTAAATTTCCACCTTTATATAGTGTAAAAAGACATCCTGAAGCCTGGGCAGTCATTAATTTGATTGTCCAATATTTCCCTTATGAGATAATGCCTCTCATAGCAAATGTGTACAGCGCGAGCTGAAAATGCATTTACAGCACTAAAAAACCAAACTTTTATAACAGCTAAACCAAACGTTTCCAATGTAAATTTCTACCTTTATATAGTGTAGAAAGGCATCCTGAAGCCTGGAAAGTCATTAATTTGATTGTCCAGTATTTCCTTCATGAGATATTGCAACACTTAGAAAAAGTGTACAGCGCCAGCAGACAATGAATTTTCAGCACTAAAAAAACGAAACTTCATTAACAGCTAAACCAAACGTTTCCAATGTAAATTTCCACATTTATAGAGTGTAAAAAGGCATCCTGAAGCCTGGGAAGTCATTAATTTGATTGTCCAGTATTTCCCTTATGAGATAATGCCTCACATAGCAAATGTGTACAGTGCGAGCTGAAAATGCATTTTCAGCACTAAAAAAACAAACTTTTATAACAGCTAAACTAAACGTTTCCAATGTAAATTTCCACCTTTATATAGTGTAAAAAGACATCCTGAAGCCTGGGCAGTCATTAATTTGATTGTCCAATATTTCCCTTATGAGATAATGCCTCTCATAGCAAATGTGTACAGCGCGAGCTGAAAATGCATTTACAGCACTAAAAAAACAAACTTTTATAACAGCTAAACTAAACGTTTCCAATGTAAATTTCCACCTTTATATAGTGTAAAAAGACATCCTGAAGCCTGGGCAGTCATTAATTTGATTGTCCAATATTTCCCTTATGAGATAATGCCTCTCATAGCAAATGTGTACAGCGCGAGCTGAAAATGCATTTACAGCACTAAAAACCCAAACTTTTATAACAGCTAAACCAAACGTTTCCAATGTAAATTTCCACCTTTATATAGTGTAGAAAGGCATCCTGAAGCCTGGAAAGTCATTAATTTGATTGTCCAGTATTTCCTTCATGAGATATTGCAACACTTAGAAAAAGTGTACAGCGCCAGCAGACAATGAATTTTCAGCACTAAAAAAACGAAACTTCATTAACAGCTGAACTAAACGTTTCCAATGTAAATGTCCACCTTTATATAGTGTAAAAAGACATCCTGAAGCCTGGGCAGTCATTAATTTGATTGTCCAATATTTCCCTTATGAGATAATGCCTCTCATAGCAAATGTGTACAGCGCGAGCTGAAAATGCATTTACAGCACTAAAAAACCAAACTTTTATAACAGCTAAACCAAACGTTTCAATTGTAAATTTCCACCTTTATATAGTGTAGAAAGGCATCCTGAAGCCTGGAAAGTCATTAATTTGATTGTCCAGTATTTCCTTCATGAGATATTGCAACACTTAGCAAATGTGTACAGTGCGAGCTGAAAATGCATTTTCAGCACTAAAAAAAACAAACTTTTATAACAGCTAAACCAAACGTTTCCAATGTAAATTTCCACCTTTATATAGTGTAAAAAGACATCCTGAAGCCTGGGCAGTCATTAATTTGATTGTCCAGTATTTCCCTTATGAGATAATGCCTCACATAGCAAATGTGTACAGCGCGAGCTGAAAATGCATTTACAGCACTAAAAAACCAAACTTTTATAACAGCTAAACCAAACGTTTCCAATGTAAATTTCCACCTTTATATAGTGTAAAAAGACATCCTGAAGCCTGGGCAGTCATTAATTTGATTGTCCAATATTTCCCTTATGAGATAATGCCTCTCATAGCAAATGTGTACAGCGCGAGCTGAAAATGCATTTACAGCACTAAAAAACCAAACTTTTATAACAGCTAAACCAAACGTTTCCAATGTAAATTTCCACCTTTATATAGTGTAGAAAGGCATCCTGAAGCCTGGAAAGTCATTAATTTGATTGTCCAGTATTTCCTTCATGAGATATTGCAACACTTAGAAAAAGTGTACAGCGCCAGCAGACAATGAATTTTCAGCACTAAAAAAACGAAACTTCATTAACAGCTAAACCAAACGTTTCCAATGTAAATTTCCACATTTATAGAGTGTAAAAAGGCATCCTGAAGCCTGGGAAGTCATTAATTTGATTGTCCAGTATTTCCCTTATGAGATAATGCCTCACATAGCAAATGTGTACAGTGCGAGCTGAAAATGCATTTACAGCACTAAAAAAACAAACTTTTATAACAGCTAAACCAAACGTTTCCAATGTAAATTTCCACCTTTATATAGTGTAGAAAGGCATCCTGAAGCCTGGAAAGTCATTAATTTGATTGTCCAGTATTTCCTTCATGAGATATTGCAACACTTAGAAAAAGTGTACAGCGCCAGCAGACAATGAATTTTCAGCACTAAATAAACGAAACTTCATTAACAGCTAAAGTAAACGTTTCCAATGTAAATTTCCACCTTTATATAGTGTAAAAAGACATCCTGAAGCCTGGGCAGTCATTAATTTGATTGTCCAATATTTCCCTTATGAGATAATGCCTCTCATAGCAAATGTGTACAGTGCGAGCTGAAAATGCATTTACAGCACTAAAAAAACAAACTTTTATAACAGCTAAACCAAACGTTTCCAATGTAAATTTCCACATTTATAGAGTGTAAAAAGGCATCCTGAAGCCTGGGAAGTCATTAATTTGATTGTCCAGTATTTCCCTTATGAGATAATGCCTCTCATTGCAAATGTGTACAGCGCGAGCTGAAAATGCATTTTCAGCACTAAAAAACCAAACTTTTATAACACCTAAACCAAACGTTTCCAATGTAAATTTCCTCCTTTATATAGTGTAAAAAGACATCCTGAAGCCTGGGCAGTCATTAATTTGATTGTCCAATATTTCCCTTATGAGATAATGCCTCTCATAGCAAATGTGTACAGCGCGAGCTGAAAATGCATTTACAGCACTAAAAAACCAAACTTTTATAACAGCTAAACCAAACGTTTCCAATGTAAATTTCCACCTTTATATAGTGTAGAAAGGCATCCTGAAGCCTGGAAAGTCATTAATTTGATTGTCCAGTATTTCCTTCATGAGATATTGCAACATTTAGAAAAAGTGTACAGCGCCAGCAGACAATGAATTTTCAGCACTAAAAAAACGAAACTTCATTAACAGCTAAACTAAACGTTTCCAATGTAAATTTCCACCTTTATATAGTGTAAAAAGACATCCTGAAGCCCGGGCAGCCATTAATTTGATTGTCCAATATTTCCCTTATGAGATAATGCCTCTCATAGCAAATGTGTACAGCGCGAACTGAAAATGCATTTACAGCACTAAAAAACCAAACTTTTATAACAGCTAAACCAAACGTTTCCAATGTAAATTTCCACCTTTATATAGTGTAAAAAGACATCCTGAAGCCTGGGCAGTCATTAATTTGATTGTCCAATATTTCCCTTATGAGATAATGCCTCTCATAGCAAATGTGTACAGCGCGAGCTGAAAATGCATTTACAGCACTAAAAAACCAAACTTTTATAACAGCTAAACCAAACGTTTCCAATGTAAATTTCCACCTTTATATAGTGTAGAAAGGCATCCTGAAGCCTGGAAAGTCATTAATTTGATTGTCCAGTATTTCCTTCATGAGATATTGCAACACTTAGAAAAAGTGTACAGCGCCAGCAGACAATGAATTTTCAGCACTAAAAAAACGAAACTTCATTAACAGTTAAACTAAATGTTTCCAATGTAAATTTCCACCTTTATATAGTGTAAAAAGACATCCTGAAGCCTGGGCAGTCATTAATTTGATTGTCCAATATTTCCCTTATGAGATAATGCCTCTCATAGAAAATGTGTACAGCGCGAGCTGAAAATGCATTTACAGCACTAAAAAACCAAACTTTTATAACAGCTAAACCAAACGTTTCCAATGTAAATTTCCACCTTTATATAGTGTAAAAAGGCATCCTGAAGCCTGGAAAGTCTTTAATTTGATTGTCCAGTATTTCCTTCATGAGATAATGCCTCACATAGCAAATGTGTACAGTGCGAGCTGAAAATGCATTTTCAGCACTAAAAAAACCAAACTTTTATAACAGCTAAACCAAACGTTTCCAATGTAAATTTCCACCTTTATATAGTGTAGAAAGGCATCCTGAAGCCTGGAAAGTCATTAATTTGATTGTCCAGTATTTCCTTCATGAGATATTGCAACACTTAGAAAAAGTGTACAGCGCCAGCAGACAATGAATTTTCAGCACTAAAAAACCGAAACTTCATTAACAGCTAAACTAAACGTTTCCAATGTAAATTTCCACCTTTATATAGTGTAAAAAGACATCCTGAAGCCTGGGCAGCCATTAATTTGATTGTCCAATATTTCCCTTATGAGATAATGCCTCTCATAGCAAATGTGTACAGCGCGAGCTGAAAATGCATTTACAGCACTAAAAAACCAAACTTTTATAACAGCTAAACCAAACGTTTCCAATGTAAATTTCCACCTTTATATAGTGTAGAAAGGCATCCTGAAGCCTGGAAAGTCATTAATTTGATTGTCCAGTATTTCCTTCATGAGATATTGCAACATTTAGAAAAAGTGTACAGCGCCAGCAGACAATGAATTTTCAGCACTAAAAAAACGAAACTTCATTAACAGCTAAACTAAACGTTTCCAATGTAAATTTCCACCTTTATATAGTGTAAAAAGACATCCTGAAGCCCGGGCAGCCATTAATTTGATTGTCCAATATTTCCCTTATGAGATAATGCCTCTCATAGCAAATGTGTACAGCGCGAGCTGAAAATGCATTTACAGCACTAAAAAACCAAACTTTTATAACAGCTAAACCAAACGTTTCCAATGTAAATTTCCACCTTTATATAGTGTAAAAAGACATCCTGAAGCCTGGGCAGTCATTAATTTGATTGTCCAATATTTCCCTTATGAGATAATGCCTCTCATAGCAAATGTGTACAGCGCGAGCTGAAAATGCATTTACAGCACTAAAAAACCAAACTTTTATAACAGCTAAACCAAACGTTTCCAATGTAAATTTCCACCTTTATATAGTGTAGAAAGGCATCCTGAAGCCTGGAAAGTCATTAATTTGATTGTCCAGTATTTCCTTCATGAGATATTGCAGCACTTAGAAAAAGTGTACAGCGCCAGCAGACAATGAATTTTCAGCACTAAAAAAACGAAACTTCATTAACAGTTAAACTAAATGTTTCCAATGTAAATTTCCACCTTTATATAGTGTAAAAAGACATCCTGAAGCCTGGGCAGTCATTAATTTGATTGTCCAATATTTCCCTTATGAGATAATGCCTCTCATAGAAAATGTGTACAGCGCGAGCTGAAAATGCATTTACAGCACTAAAAAACCAAACTTTTATAACAGCTAAACCAAACGTTTCCAATGTAAATTTCCACCTTTATATAGTGTAAAAAGGCATCCTGAAGCCTGGAAAGTCTTTAATTTGATTGTCCAGTATTTCCTTCATGAGATAATGCCTCACATAGCAAATGTGTACAGTGCGAGCTGAAAATGCATTTTCAGCACTAAAAAAACCAAACTTTTATAACAGCTAAACCAAACGTTTCCAATGTAAATTCCCACCTTTATATAGTGTAGAAAGGCATCCTGAAGCCTGGAAAGTCATTAATTTGATTGTCCAGTATTTCCTTCATGAGATATTGCAACACTTAGAAAAAGTGTACAGCGCCAGCAGACAATGAATTTTCAGCACTAAAAAACCGAAACTTCATTAACAGCTAAACTAAACGTTTCCAATGTAAATTTCCACCTTTATATAGTGTAAAAAGACATCCTGAAGCCTGGGCAGCCATTAATTTGATTGTCCAATATTTCCCTTATGAGATAATGCCTCTCATAGCAAATGTGTACAGCGCGAGCTGAAAATGCATTTACAGCACTAAAAAAACAAACTTTTATAACAGCTAAACCAAACGTTTCCAATGTAAATTTCCACCTTTATAGAGTGTAAAAAGACATCCTGAAGCCTGGGCAGTCATTAATTTGATTGTCCAATATTTCCCTTATGAGATAATGCCTCTCATAGCAAATGTGTACAGCGCGAGCTGAAAATGCATTTACAGCACTAAAAAACCAAACTTTTATAACAGCTAAACCAAACGTTTCCAATGTAAATTTCTACCTTTATATAGTGTAGAAAGGCATCCTGAAGCCTGGAAAGTCATTAATTTGATTGTCCAGTATTTCCTTCATGAGATATTGCAACACTTAGAAAAAGTGTACAGCGCCAGCAGACAATGAATTTTCAGCACTAAAAAAACGAAACTTCATTAACAGCTAAACTAAACGTTTCCAATGTAAATTTCCACCTTTATATAGTGTAAAAAGACATTCTGAAAACTGGGCAGTCATTAATTTGATTGTCCAATATTTCCCTTATGAGATAATGCCTCTCATAGCAAATGTGTACAGCGCGAGCTGAAAATGCATTTACAGCACTAAAAAACCAAACTTTTATAACAGCTAAACCAAACGTTTCCAATGTAAATTTCCACCTTTATATAGTGTAGAAAGGCATCCTGAAGCCTGGAAAGTCATTAATTTGATTGTCCAGTATTTCCTTCATGAGATATTGCAACACTTAGAAAAAGTGTACAGCGCCAGCAGACAATGAATTTTCAGCACTAAAAAAACGAAACTTCATTAACAGCTAAACCAAACGTTTCCAATGTAAATTTCCACATTTATAGAGTGTAAAAAGGCATCCTGAAGCCTGGGAAGTCATTAATTTGATTGTCCAGTATTTCCCTTATGAGATAATGCCTCACATAGCAAATGTGTACAGTGCGAGCTGAAAATGCATTTTCAGCACTAAAAAAACAAACTTTTATAACAGCTAAACTAAACGTTTCCAATGTAAATTTCCACCTTTATATAGTGTAAAAAGACATCCTGAAGCCTGGGCAGTCATTAATTTGATTGTCCAATATTTCCCTTATGAGATAATGCCTCTCATAGCAAATGTGTACAGCGCGAGCTGAAAATGCATTTACAGCACTAAAAAAACAAACTTTTATAACAGCTAAACTAAACGTTTCCAATGGAAATTTCCACCTTTATATAGTGTAAAAAGACATCCTGAAGCCTGGGCAGTCATTAATTTGATTGTCCAATATTTCCCTTATGAGATAATGCCTCTCATAGCAAATGTGTACAGCGCGAGCTGAAAATGCATTTACAGCACTAAAAACCCAAACTTTTATAACAGCTAAACCAAACGTTTCCAATGTAAATTTCCACCTTTATATAGTGTAGAAAGGCATCCTGAAGCCTGGAAAGTCATTAATTTGATTGTCCAGTATTTCCTTCATGAGATATTGCAACACTTAGAAAAGGTGTACAGCGCCAGCAGACAATGAATTTTCAGCACTAAAAAAACGAAACTTCATTAACAGCTAAACCAAACGTTTCCAATGTAAATTTCCACATTTATAGAGTGTAAAAATGCATCCTGAAGCCTGGGAAGTCATTAATTTGATTGTCCAGTATTTCCCTTATGAGATAATGCCTCACATAGCAAATGTGTACAGTGCGAGCTGAAAATGCATTTTCAGCACTAAAAAACCAAACTTTTATAACAGCTAAACCAAACGTTTCCAATGTAAATTTCCACCTTTATATAGTGTAAAAAGACATCCTGAAGCCTGGGCAGTCATTAATTTGATTGTCCAATATTTCCCTTATGAGATAATGCCTCTCATAGCAAATGTGTACAGCGCGAGCTGAAAATGCATTTACAGCACTAAAAAACCAAACTTTTATAACAGCTAAACCAAACGTTTCCAATGTAAATTTCCACCTTTATATAGTGTAGAAAGGCATCCTGAAGCCTGGAAAGTCATTAATTTGATTGTCCAGTATTTCCTTCATGAGATATTGCAACACTTAGAAAAAGTGTACAGCGCCAGCAGACAATGAATTTTCAGCACTAAAAAAACCAAACTTTTATAACAGCTAAACCAAACGTTTCCAATGTAAATTTCCACCTTTATATAGTGTAAAAAGACATCCTGAAGCCTGGGCAGTCATTAATTTGATTGTCCAGTATTTCCCTTATGAGATAATGCCTCACATAGCAAATGTGTACAGCGCGAGCTGAAAATGCATTTACAGCACTAAAAAAACAAACTTTTATAACAGCTAAACCAAACGTTTCCAATGTAAATTTCCACCTTTATATAGTGTAGAAAGGCATCCTGAAGCCTGGAAAGTCATTAATTTGATTGTCCAGTATTTCCTACATGAGATATTGCAAAACTTAGAAAAAGTGTACAGCGCCAGCAGACAATGAATTTTCAGCACTAAAAAAACGAAACTTCATTAACAGCTAAACCAAACGTTTCCAATGTAAATTTCCACATTTATAGAGTGTAAAAAGGCATCCTGAAGCCTGGGCAGTCATTAATTTGATTGTCCAGTATTTCCCTTATGAGATAATGCCTCACATAGCAAATGTGTACAGTGCGAGCTGAAAATGCATTTTCAGCACTAAAAAACCAAACTTTTATAACAGCTAAACCAAACGTTTCCAATGTAAATTTCCACCTTTATATAGTGTAAAAAGACATCCTGAAGCCTGGGCAGTCATTAATTTGATTGTCCAGTATTTCCCTTATGAGATAATGCCTCACATAGCAAATGTGTACAGCGCCAGCAGACAATGAATTTTCAGCACTAAAAAAACGAAACTTCATTAACAGCTAAACTAAACGTTTCCAATGTAAATTTCCACCCTTATATAGTGTAAAAAGACATCCTGAAGCCTGGGCAGTCATTAATTTGATTGTCCAATATTTCCCTTATGAGATAATGCCTCTCATAGCAAATGTGTACAGTGCGAGCTGAAAATGCATTTACAGCACTAAAAAAACAAACTTTTATAACAGCTAAACCAAACGTTTCCAATGTAAATTTCCACCTTTATATAGTGTAAAAAGACATCCTGAAGCCTGGGCAGTCATTAATTTGATTGTCCAATATTTCCCTTATGAGATAATGCCTCTCATAGCAAATGTGTACAGCGCGAGCTGAAAATGCATTTACAGCACTAAAAAACCAAACTTTTATAACAGCTAAACCAAACGTTTCCAATGTAAATTTCCACCTTTATATAGTGTAGAAAGGCATCCTGAAGCCTGGAAAGTCATTAATTTGATTGTCCAGTATTTCCTTCATGAGATATTGCAACACTTAGAAAAAGTGTACAGCGCCAGCAGACAATGAATTTTCAGCACTAAAAAAACGAAACTTCATTAACAGCTAAACCAAACGTTTCCAATGTAAATTTCCACATTTATAGAGTGTAAAAAGGCATCCTGAAGCCTGGGAAGTCATTAATTTGATTGTCCAGTATTTCCCTTATGAGATAATGCCTCACATAGCAAATGTGTACAGTGCGAGCTGAAAATGCATTTACAGCACTAAAAAAACAAACTTTTATAACAGCTAAACCAAACGTTTCCAATGTAAATTTCCACCTTTATATAGTGTAGAAAGGCATCCTGAAGCCTGGAAAGTCATTAATTTGATTGTCCAGTATTTCCTTCATGAGATATTGCAACATTTAGAAAAAGTGTACAGCGCCAGCAGACAATGAATTTTCAGCACTAAAAAAACGAAACTTCATTAACAGCTAAACTAAACGTTTCCAATGTAAATTTCCACCTTTATATATTGTAAAAAGACATTCTGAAGCCTGGGCAGTCATTAATTTGATTGTCCAATATTTCCCTTATGAGATAATGCCTCTCATAGCAAATGTGTACAGCGCGAGCTGAAAATGCATTTACAGCACTAAAAAACCAAACTTTTATAACAGCTAAACCAAACGTTTCCAATGTAAATTTCCACCTTTATATAGTGTAGAAAGGCATCCTGAAGCCTGGAAAGTCATTAATTTGATTGTCCAGTATTTCCTTCATGAGATATTGCAACACTTAGAAAAAGTGTACAGCGCCAGCAGACAATGAATTTTCAGCACTAAAAAAACGAAACTTCATTAACAGCTAAACCAAACGTTTCCAATGTAAATTTCCACATTTATAGAGTGTAAAAAGGCATCCTGAAGCCTGGGAAGTCATTAATTTGATTGTCCAGTATTTCCCTTATGAGATAATGCCTCACATAGCAAATGTGTACAGTGCGAGCTGAAAATGCATTTTCAGCACTAAAAAAACAAACTTTTATAACAGCTAAACTAAACGTTTCCAATGTAAATTTCCACCTTTATATAGTGTAAAAAGACATCCTGAAGCCTGGGCAGTCATTAATTTGATTGTCCAATATTTCCCTTATGAGATAATGCCTCTCATAGCAAATGTGTAAGGCGCGAGCTGAAAATGCATTTACAGCACTAAAAACCCAAACTTTTATAACAGCTAAACCAAACGTTTCCAATGTAAATTTCCACCTTTATATAGTGTAGAAAGGCATCCTGAAGCCTGGAAAGTCATTAATTTGATTGTCCAGTATTTCCTTCATGAGATATTGCAACACTTAGAAAAAGTGTACAGCGCGAGCTGAAAATGCATTTACAGCACTAAAAAACCAAACTTTTATAACAGCTAAACCAAACGTTTCCAATGTAAATTTCCACCTTTATATAGTGTAAAAAGACATCCTGAAGCCTGGGCAGTCATTAATTTGATTGTCCAATATTTCCCTTATGAGATAATGCCTCTCATAGCAAATGTGTACAGCGCGAGCTGAAAATGCATTTTCAGCACTAAAAAACCAAACTTTTATAACAGCTAAACCAAACGTTTCAAATGTAAATTTCCACCTTTATATAGTGTAGAAAGGCATCCTGAAGCCTGGAAAGTCATTAATTTGATTGTCCAGTATTTCCTTCATGAGATATTGCAACACTTAGAAAAAGTGTACAACGCCAGCAGACAATGAATTTTCAGCACTAAAAAAAACGAAACTTCATTAACAGCTAAACCAAACGTTTCCAATGTAAATTTCCACATTTATAGAGTGTAAAAAGGCATCCTGAAGCCTGGGCAGTCATTAATTTGATTGTCCAATATTTCCCTTATGAGATAATGCCTCTCATAGCAAATGTGTACAGCGCGAGCTGAAAATGCATTTACAGCACTAAAAAACCAAACTTTTATAACAGCTAAACCAAACGTTTCCAATGTAAATTTCCACCTTTATATAGTGTAGAAAGGCATCCTGAAGCCTGGAAAGTCATTAATTTGATTGTCCAGTATTTCCTACATGAGATATTGCAAAACTTAGAAAAAGTGTACAGCGCCAGCAGACAATGAATTTTCAGCACTAAAAAAACGAAACTTCATTAACAGCTAAACCAAACGTTTCCAATGTAAATTTCCACATTTATAGAGTGTAAAAAGGCATCCTGAAGCCTGGGAAGTCATTAATTTGATTGTCCAGTATTTCCCTTATGAGATAATGCCTCACATAGCAAATGTGTACAGTGCGAGCTGAAAATGCATTTTCAGCACTAAAAAACCAAACTTATATAACACCTAAACCAAACGTTTCCAATGTAAATTCCACCTTTATATAGTGTAAAAAGACATCCTGAAGCCTGCGCAGTCATTAATTTGATTGTCCAATATTTCCCTTATGAGATAATGCCTCTCATAGCAAATGTGTACAGCGCGAGCTGAAAATGCATTTACAGCACTAAAAAACCAAACTTTTATAACAGCTAAACCAAACGTTTCCAATGTAAATTTCTACCTTTATATAGTGTAGAAAGGCATCCTGAAGCCTGGAAAGTCATTAATTTGATTGTCCAGTATTTCCTTCATGAGATATTGCAACACTTAGAAAAAGTGTACAGCGCCAGCAGACAATGAATTTTCAGCACTAAAAAAACGAAACTTCATTAACAGCTAAACTAAACGTTTCCAATGTAAATTTCCACCTTTATATAGTGTAAAAAGACATTCTGAAGCCTGGGCAGTCATTAATTTGATTGTCCAATATTTCCCTTATGAGATAATGCCTCTCATAGCAAATGTGTACAGCGCGAGCTGAAAATGCATTTACAGCACTAAAAAACCAAACTTTTATAACAGCTAAACCAAACGTTTCTAATGTAAATTTCCACCTTTATATAGTGTAGAAAGGCATCCTGAAGCCTGGAAAGTCATTAATTTGATTGTCCAGTATTTCCTTCATGAGATATTGCAACACTTAGAAAAAGTGTACAGCGCCAGCAGACAATGAATTTTCAGCACTAAAAAAACGAAACTTCATTAACAGCTAAACCAAACGTTTCCAATGTAAATTTCCACATTTATAGAGTGTAAAAAGGCATCCTGAAGCCTGGGAAGTCATTAATTTGATTGTCCAGTATTTCCCTTATGAGATAATGCCTCACATAGCAAATGTGTACAGTGCGAGCTGAAAATGCATTTTCAGCACTAAAAAAACAAACTTTTATAACAGCTAAACTAAACGTTTCCAATGTAAATTTCCACCTTTATATAGTGTAAAAAGACATCCTGAAGCCTGGGCAGTCATTAATTTGATTGTCCAATATTTCCCTTATGAGATAATGCCTCTCATAGCAAATGTGTACAGCGCGAGCTGAAAATGCATTTACAGCACTAAAAAAACAAACTTTTATAACAGCTAAACTAAACGTTTCCAATGTAAATTTCCACCTTTATATAGTGTAAAAAGACATCCTGAAGCCTGGGCAGTCATTAATTTGATTGTCCAATATTTCCCTTATGAGATAATGCCTCTCATAGCAAATGTGTACAGCGCGAGCTGAAAATGCATTTACAGCACTAAAAACCCAAACTTTTATAACAGCTAAACCAAACGTTTCCAATGTAAATTTCCACCTTTATATAGTGTAGAAAGGCCTCCTGAAGCCTGGAAAGTCATTAATTTGATTGTCCAGTATTTCCTTCATGAGATATTGCAACACTTAGAAAAAGTGTACAGCGCCAGCAGACAATGAATTTTCAGCACTAAAAAAACGAAACTTCATTAACAGCTGAACTAAACGTTTCCAATGTAAATGTCCACCTTTATATAGTGTAAAAAGACATCCTGAAGCCTGGGCAGTCATTAATTTGATTGTCCAATATTTCCCTTATGAGATAATGCCTCTCATAGCAAATGTGTACAGCGCGAGCTGAAAATGCATTTACAGCACTAAAAAACCAAACTTTTATAACAGCTAAACCAAACGTTTCAATTGTAAATTTCCACCTTTATATAGTGTAGAAAGGCATCCTGAAGCCTGGAAAGTCATTAATTTGATTGTCCAGTATTTCCTTCATGAGATATTGCAACACTTAGAAAAAGTGTAGAGCGCCAGCAGACAATGAATTTTCAGCACTAAAAAACGAAACTTCATTAACAGCTAAACCAAACGTTTCCAATGTAAATTTCCACATTTATAGAGTGTAAAAAGGCATCCTGAAGCCTGGGCAGTCATTAATTTGATTGTCCAGTATTTCCCTTATGAGATAATGCCTCACATAGCAAATGTGTACAGTGCGAGCTGAAAATGCATTTTCAGCACTAAAAAACCAAACTTTTATAACAGCTAAACCAAACGTTTCCAATGTAAATTTCCACCTTTATATAGTGTAAAAAGACATCCTGATGCCTGGGCAGTCATTAATTTGATTGTCCAGTATTTCCCTTATGAGATAATGCCTCACATAGCAAATGTGTACAGCGCCAGCAGACAATGAATTTTCAGCACTAAAAAAACGAAACTTCATTAACAGCTAAACTAAACGTTTCCAATGTAAATTTCCACCCTTATATAGTGTAAAAAGACATCCTGAAGCCTGGGCAGTCATTAATTTGATTGTCCAATATTTCCCTTATGAGATAATGCCTCTCATAGCAAATGTGTACAGTGCGAGCTGAAAATGCATTTACAGCACTAAAAAAACAAACTTTTATAACAGCTAAACCAAACGTTTCCAATGTAAATTTCCACCTTTATATAGTGTAAAAAGACATCCTGAAGCCTGGGCAGTCATTAATTTGATTGTCCAATATTTCCCTTATGAGATAATGCCTCTCATAGCAAATGTGTACAGCGCGAGCTGAAAATGCATTTACAGCACTAAAAAACCAAACTTTTATAACAGCTAAACCAAACGTTTCCAATGTAAATTTCTACCTTTATATAGTGTAGAAAGGCATCCTGAAGCCTGGAAAGTCATTAATTTGATTGTCCAGTATTTCCTTCATGAGATATTGCAACACTTAGAAAAAGTGTACAGCGCCAGCAGACAATGAATTTTCAGCACTAAAAAAACGAAACTTCATTAACAGCTAAACCAAACGTTTCCAATGTAAATTTCCACATTTATAGAGTGTAAAAAGGCATCCTGAAGCCTGGGAAGTCATTAATTTGATTGTCCAGTATTTCCCTTATGAGATAATGCCTCACATAGCAAATGTGTACAGTGCGAGCTGAAAATGCATTTTCAGCACTAAAAAAACAAACTTTTATAACAGCTAAACTAAACGTTTCCAATGTAAATTTCCACCTTTATATAGTGTAAAAAGACATCCTGAAGCCTGGGCAGTCATTAATTTGATTGTCCAATATTTCCCTTATGAGATAATGCCTCTCATAGCAAATGTGTACAGCGCGAGCTGAAAATGCATTTACAGCACTAAAAAAACAAACTTTTATAACAGCTAAACTAAACGTTTCCAATGTAAATTTCCACCTTTATATAGTGTAAAAAGACATCCTGAAGCCTGGGCAGTCATTAATTTGATTGTCCAATATTTCCCTTATGAGATAATGCCTCTCATAGCAAATGTGTACAGCGCGAGCTGAAAATGCATTTACAGCACTAAAAACCCAAACTTTTATAACAGCTAAACCAAACGTTTCCAATGTAAATTTCCACCTTTATATAGTGTAGAAAGGCATCCTGAAGCCTGGAAAGTCATTAATTTGATTGTCCAGTATTTCCTTCATGAGATATTGCAACACTTAGAAAAAGTGTACAGCGCCAGCAGACAATGAATTTTCAGCACTAAAAAAACGAAACTTCATTAACAGCTGAACTAAACGTTTCCAATGTAAATGTCCACCTTTATATAGTGTAAAAAGACATCCTGAAGCCTGGGCAGTCATTAATTTGATTGTCCAATATTTCCCTTATGAGATAATGCCTCTCATAGCAAATGTGTACAGCGCGAGCTGAAAATGCATTTACAGCACTAAAAAACCAAACTTTTATAACAGCTAAACCAAACGTTTCAATTGTAAATTTCCACCTTTATATAGTGTAGAAAGGCATCCTGAAGCCTGGAAAGTCATTAATTTGATTGTCCAGTATTTCCTTCATGAGATATTGCAACACTTAGCAAATGTGTACAGTGCGAGCTGAAAATGCATTTTCAGCACTAAAAAAAACAAACTTTTATAACAGCTAAACCAAACGTTTCCAATGTAAATTTCCACCTTTATATAGTGTAAAAAGACATCCTGAAGCCTGGGCAGTCATTAATTTGATTGTCCAGTATTTCCCTTATGAGATAATGCCTCACATAGCAAATGTGTACAGCGCGAGCTGAAAATGCATTTACAGCACTAAAAAAACAAACTTTTATAACAGCTAAACCAAACGTTTCCAATGTAAATTTCCACCTTTATATAGTGTAAAAAGACATCCTGAAGCCTGGGCAGTCATTAATTTGATTGTCCAATATTTCCCTTATGAGATAATGCCTCTCATAGCAAATGTGTACAGCGCGAGCTGAAAATGCATTTACAGCACTAAAAAACCAAACTTTTATAACAGCTAAACCAAACGTTTCCAATGTAAATTTCCACCTTTATATAGTGTAGAAAGGCATCCTGAAGCCTGGAAAGTCATTAATTTGATTGTCCAGTATTTCCTTCATGAGATATTGCAACACTTAGAAAAAGTGTACAGCGCCAGCAGACAATGAATTTTCAGCACTAAAAAAACGAAACTTCATTAACAGCTAAACCAAACGTTTCCAATGTAAATTTCCACATTTATAGAGTGTAAAAAGGCATCCTGAAGCCTGGGAAGTCATTAATTTGATTGTCCAGTATTTCCCTTATGAGATAATGCCTCACATAGCAAATGTGTACAGTGCGAGCTGAAAATGCATTTACAGCACTAAAAAAACAAACTTTTATAACAGCTAAACCAAACGTTTCCAATGTAAATTTCCACCTTTATATAGTGTAGAAAGGCATCCTGAAGCCTGGAAAGTCATTAATTTGATTGTCCAGTATTTCCTTCATGAGATATTGCAACACTTAGAAAAAGTGTACAGCGCCAGCAGACAATGAATTTTCAGCACTAAATAAACGAAACTTCATTAACAGCTAAAGTAAACGTTTCCAATGTAAATTTCCACCTTTATATAGTGTAAAAAGACATCCTGAAGCCTGGGCAGTCATTAATTTGATTGTCCAATATTTCCCTTATGAGATAATGCCTCTCATAGCAAATGTGTACAGTGCGAGCTGAAAATGCATTTACAGCACTAAAAAAACAAACTTTTATAACAGCTAAACCAAACGTTTCCAATGTAAATTTCCACCTTTATATAGTGTAAAAAGACATCCTGAAGCCTGGGCAGTCATTAATTTGATTGTCCAATATTTCCCTTATGAGATAATGCCTCTCATAGCAAATGTGTACAGCGCGAGCTGAAAATGCATTTACAGCACTAAAAAACCAAACTTTTATAACAGCTAAACCAAACGTTTCCAATGTAAATTTCCACCTTTATATAGTGTAGAAAGGCATCCTGAAGCCTGGAAAGTCATTAATTTGATTGTCCAATATTTCCCTTATGAGATAATGCCTCTCATAGCAAATGTGTACAGCGCGAGCTGAAAATGCATTTACAGCACTAAAAAACCAAACTTTTATAACAGCTAAACCAAACGTTTCCAATGTAAATTTCCACCTTTATATAGTGTAGAAAGGCATCCTGAAGCCTGGAAAGTCATTAATTTGATTGTCCAGTATTTCCTTCATGAGATATTGCAACATTTAGAAAAAGTGTACAGCGCCAGCAGACAATGAATTTTCAGCACTAAAAAAACGAAACTTCATTAACAGCTAAACTAAACGTTTCCAATGTAAATTTCCACCTTTATATAGTGTAAAAAGACATCCTGAAGCCCGGGCAGCCATTAATTTGATTGTCCAATATTTCCCTTATGAGATAATGCCTCTCATAGCAAATGTGTACAGCGCGAGCTGAAAATGCATTTACAGCACTAAAAAACCAAACTTTTATAACAGCTAAACCAAACGTTTCCAATGTAAATTTCCACCTTTATATAGTGTAAAAAGACATCCTGAAGCCTGGGCAGTCATTAATTTGATTGTCCAATATTTCCCTTATGAGATAATGCCTCTCATAGCAAATGTGTACAGCGCGAGCTGAAAATGCATTTACAGCACTAAAAAACCAAACTTTTATAACAGCTAAACCAAACGTTTCCAATATAAATTTCCACCTTTATATAGTGTAAAAAGGCATCCTGAAGCCTGGAAAGTCTTTAATTTGATTGTCCAGTATTTCCTTCATGAGATATTGCAACACTTAGAAAAAGTGTACAGCGCCAGCAGACAATGAATTTTCAGCACTAAAAAACCGAAACTTCATTAACAGCTAAACTAAACGTTTCCAATGTAAATTTCTACCTTTATATAGTGTAGAAAGGCATCCTGAAGCCTGGAAAGTCATTAATTTGATTGTCCAGTATTTCCTTCATGAGATATTGCAACACTTAGAAAAAGTGTACAGCGCCAGCAGACAATGAATTTTCAGCACTAAAAAAACGAAACTTCATTAACAGCTAAACTAAACGTTTCCAATGTAAATTTCCACCTTTATATAGTGTAAAAAGACATTCTGAAGCCTGGGCAGTCATTAATTTTATTGTCCAATATTTCCCTTATGAGATAATGCCTCTCATAGCAAATGTGTACAGCGCGAGCTGAAAATGCATTTACAGCACTAAAAAACCAAACTTTTATAACAGCTAAACCAAACGTTTCCAATGTAAATTTCCACCTTTATATAGTGTAGAAAGGCATCCTGAAGCCTGGAAAGTCATTAATTTGATTGTCCAGTATTTCCTTCATGAGATATTGCAACACTTAGAAAAAGTGTACAGCGCCAGCAGACAATGAATTTTCAGCACTAAAAAAACGAAACTTCATTAACAGCTAAACCAAACGTTTCCAATGTAAATTTCCACATTTATAGAGTGTAAAAAGGCATCCTGAAGCCTGGGAAGTCATTAATTTGATTGTCCAGTATTTCCCTTATGAGATAATGCCTCACATAGCAAATGTGTACAGTGCGAGCTGAAAATGCATTTTCAGCACTAAAAAAACAAACTTTTATAACAGCTAAACTAAACTTTTCCAATGTAAATTTCCACCTTTATATAGTGTAAAAAGACATCCTGAAGCCTGGGCAGTCATTAATTTGATTGTCCAATATTTCCCTTATGAGATAATGCCTCTCATAGCAAATGTGTACAGCGCGAGCTGAAAATGCATTTACAGCACTAAAAACCCAAACTTTTATAACAGCTAAACCAAACGTTTCCAATGTAAATTTCCACCTTTATATAGTGTAGAAAGGCATCCTGAAGCCTGGAAAGTCATTAATTTGATTGTCCAGTATTTCCTTCATGAGATATTGCAACACTTAGAAAAGGTGTACAGCGCCAGCAGACAATGAATTTTCAGCACTAAAAAAACGAAACTTCATTAACAGCTAAACCAAACGTTTCCAATGTAAATTTCCACATTTATAGAGTGTAAAAATGCATCCTGAAGCCTGGGAAGTCATTAATTTGATTGTCCAGTATTTCCCTTATGAGATAATGCCTCACATAGCAAATGTGTACAGTGCGAGCTGAAAATGCATTTTCAGCACTAAAAAACCAAACTTTTATAACAGCTAAACCAAACGTTTCCAATGTAAATTTCCACCTTTATATAGTGTAAAAAGACATCCTGACGCCTGGGCAGTCATTAATTTGATTGTCCAATATTTCCCTTATGAGATAATGCCTCTCATAGCAAATGTGTACAGCGCGAGCTGAAAATGCATTTACAGCACTAAAAAACCAAACTTTTATAACAGCTAAACCAAACGTTTCCAATGTAAATTTCCACCTTTATATAGTGTAGAAAGGCATCCTGAAGCCTGGAAAGTCATTAATTTGATTGTCCAGTATTTCCTTCATGAGATATTGCAACACTTAGAAAAAGTGTACAGCGCCAGTAGACAATGAATTTTCAGCACTAAAAAAACGAAACTTCATTAACAGCTAAACTAAACGTTTCCAATGTAAATTTCCACCTTTATATAGTGTAAAAAGACATCCTGAAGCCTGGGCAGTCATTAATTTGATTGTCCAATATTTCCCTTATGAGATAATGCCTCTCATAGCAAATGTGTACAGCGCGAGCTGAAAATGCATTTACAGCACTAAAAAACCAAACTTTTATAACAGCTAAACCAAACGTTTCCAATGTAAATTTCCACCTTTATATAGTGTAGAAAGGCATCCTGGAGCCTGGAAAGTCATTAATTTGATTGTCCAGTATTTCCTTCATGAGATATTGCAACACTTAGAAAAAGTGTACAGCGCCAGCAGACAATGAATTTTCAGCACTAAAAAAACCAAACTTTTATAACAGCTAAACCAAACGTTTCCAATGTAAATTTCCACCTTTATATAGTGTAAAAAGACATCCTGAAGCCTGGGCAGTCATTAATTTGATTGTCCAGTATTTCCCTTATGAGATAATGCCTCACATAGCAAATGTGTACAGCGCGAGCTGAAAATGCATTTACAGCACTAAAAAAACAAACTTTTATAACAGCTAAACCAAACGTTTCCAATGTAAATTTCCACCTTTATATAGTGTAGAAAGGCATCCTGAAGCCTGGAAAGTCATTAATTTGATTGTCCAGTATTTCCTACATGAGATATTGCAAAACTTAGAAAAAGTGTACAGCGCCAGCAGACAATGAATTTTCAGCACTAAAAAAACGAAACTTCATTAACAGCTAAACCAAACGTTTCCAATGTAAATTTCCACATTTATAGAGTGTAAAAAGGCATCCTGAAGCCTGGGAAGTCATTAATTTGATTGTCCAGTATTTCCCTTATGAGATAATGCCTCACATAGCAAATGTGTACAGTGCGAGCTGAAAATGCATTTTCAGCACTAAAAAACCAAACTTATATAACACCTAAACCAAACGTTTCCAATGTAAATTTCCACCTTTATATAGTGTAAAAAGACATCCTGAAGCCTGGGCAGTCATTAATTTGATTGTCCAATATTTCCCTTATGAGATAATGCCTCTCATAGCAAATGTGTACAGCGCGAGCTGAAAATGCATTTACAGCACTAAAAAACCAAACTTTTATAACAGCTAAACCAAACGTTTCCAATGTAAATTTCCACCTTTATATAGTGTAAAAAGACATCCTGAAGCCTGGGCAGTCATTAATTTGATTGTCCAATATTTCCCTTATGAGATAATGCCTCTCATAGCAAATGTGTACAGCGCGAGCTGAAAATGCATTTACAGCACTAAAAAACCAAACATTTATAACAGCTAAACCAAACGTTTCCAATATAAATTTCCACCTTTATATAGTGTAAAAAGGCATCCTGAAGCCTGGAAAGTCTTTAATTTGATTGTCCAGTATTTCCTTCATGAGATATTGCAACACTTAGAAAAAGTGTACAGCGCCAGCAGACAATGAATTTTCAGCACTAAAAAACCGAAACTTCATTAACAGCTAAACTAAACGTTTCCAATGTAAATTTCTACCTTTATATAGTGTAGAAAGGCATCCTGAAGCCTGGAAAGTCATTAATTTGATTGTCCAGTATTTCCTTCATGAGATATTGCAACACTTAGAAAAAGTGTACAGCGCCAGCAGACAATGAATTTTCAGCACTAAAAAAACGAAACTTCATTAACAGCTAAACTAAACGTTTCCAATGTAAATTTCCACCTTTATATAGTGTAAAAAGACATTCTGAAGCCTGGGCAGTCATTAATTTGATTGTCCAATATTTCCCTTATGAGATAATGCCTCTCATAGCAAATGTGTACAGCGCGAGCTGAAAATGCATTTACAGCACTAAAAAACCAAACTTTTATAACAGCTAAACCAAACGTTTCCAATGTAAATTTCCACCTTTATATAGTGTAGAAAGGCATCCTGAAGCCTGGAAAGTCATTAATTTGATTGTCCAGTATTTCCTTCATGAGATATTGCAACACTTAGAAAAAGTGTACAGCGCCAGCAGACAATGAATTTTCAGCACTAAAAAAACGAAACTTCATTAACAGCTAAACCAAACGTTTCCAATGTAAATTTCCACATTTATAGAGTGTAAAAAGGCATCCTGAAGCCTGGGAAGTCATTAATTTGATTGTCCAGTATTTCCCTTATGAGATAATGCCTCACATAGCAAATGTGTACAGTGCGAGCTGAAAATGCATTTTCAGCACTAAAAAAACAAACTTTTATAACAGCTAAACTAAACGTTTCCAATGTAAATTTCCACCTTTATATAGTGTAAAAAGACATCCTGAAGCCTGGGCAGTCATTAATTTGATTGTCCAATATTTCCCTTATGAGATAATGCCTCTCATAGCAAATGTGTACAGCGCGAGCTGAAAATGCATTTACAGCACTAAAAAACCAAACATTTATAACAGCTAAACCAAACGTTTCCAATATAAATTTCCACCTTTATATAGTGTAAAAAGGCATCCTGAAGCCTGGAAAGTCTTTAATTTGATTGTCCAGTATTTCCTTCATGAGATATTGCAACACTTAGAAAAAGTGTACAGCGCCAGCAGACAATGAATTTTCAGCACTAAAAAACCGAAACTTCATTAACAGCTAAACTAAACGTTTCCAATGTAAATTTCTACCTTTATATAGTGTAGAAAGGCATCCTGAAGCCTGGAAAGTCATTAATTTGATTGTCCAGTATTTCCTTCATGAGATATTGCAACACTTAGAAAAAGTGTACAGCGCCAGCAGACAATGAATTTTCAGCACTAAAAAAACGAAACTTCATTAACAGCTAAACTAAACGTTTCCAATGTAAATTTCCACCTTTATATAGTGTAAAAAGACATTCTGAAGCCTGGGCAGTCATTAATTTGATTGTCCAATATTTCCCTTATGAGATAATGCCTCTCATAGCAAATGTGTACAGCGCGAGCTGAAAATGCATTTACAGCACTAAAAAACCAAACTTTTATAACAGCTAAACCAAACGTTTCCAATGTAAATTTCCACCTTTATATAGTGTAGAAAGGCATCCTGAAGCCTGGAAAGTCATTAATTTGATTGTCCAGTATTTCCTTCATGAGATATTGCAACACTTAGAAAAAGTGTACAGCGCCAGCAGACAATGAATTTTCAGCACTAAAAAAACGAAACTTCATTAACAGCTAAACCAAACGTTTCCAATGTAAATTTCCACATTTATAGAGTGTAAAAAGGCATCCTGAAGCCTGGGAAGTCATTAATTTGATTGTCCAGTATTTCCCTTATGAGATAATGCCTCACATAGCAAATGTGTACAGTGCGAGCTGAAAATGCATTTTCAGCACTAAAAAAACAAACTTTTATAACAGCTAAACTAAACGTTTCCAATGTAAATTTCCACCTTTATATAGTGTAAAAAGACATCCTGAAGCCTGGGCAGTCATTAATTTGATTGTCCAATATTTCCCTTATGAGATAATGCCTCTCATAGCAAATGTGTACAGCGCGAGCTGAAAATGCATTTACAGCACTAAAAACCCAAACTTTTATAACAGCTAAACCAAACGTTTCCAATGTAAATTTCCACCTTTATATAGTGTAGAAAGGCATCCTGAAGCCTGGAAAGTCATTAATTTGATTGTCCAGTATTTCCTTCATGAGATATTGCAACACTTAGAAAAGGTGTACAGCGCCAGCAGACAATGAATTTTCAGCACTAAAAAAACGAAACTTCATTAACAGCTAAACCAAACGTTTCCAATGTAAATTTCCACATTTATAGAGTGTAAAAATGCATCCTGAAGCCTGGGAAGTCATTAATTTGATTATCCAGTATTTCCCTTATGAGATAATGCCTCACATAGCAAATGTGTACAGTGCGAGCTGAAAATGCATTTTCAGCACTAAAAAACCAAACTTTTATAACAGCTAAACCAAACGTTTCCAATGTAAATTTCCACCTTTATATAGTGTAAAAAGACATCCTGAAGCCTGGGCAGTCATTAATTTGATTGTCCAATATTTCCCTTATGAGATAATGCCTCTCATAGCAAATGTGTACAGCGCGAGCTGAAAATGCATTTACAGCACTAAAAAACCAAACTTTTATAACAGCTAAACCAAACGTTTCCAATGTAAATTTCCACCTTTATATAGTGTAGAAAGGCATCCTGAAGCCTGGAAAGTCATTAATTTGATTGTCCAGTATTTCCTTCATGAGATATTGCAACACTTAGAAAAAGTGTACAGCGCCAGTAGACAATGAATTTTCAGCACTAAAAAAACGAAACTTCATTAACAGCTAAACTAAACGTTTCCAATGTAAATTTCCACCTTTATATAGTGTAAAAAGACATCCTGAAGCCTGGGCAGTCATTAATTTGATTGTCCAATATTTCCCTTATGAGATAATGCCTCTCATAGCAAATGTGTACAGCGCGAGCTGAAAATGCATTTACAGCACTAAAAAACCAAACTTTTATAACAGCTAAACCAAACGTTTCCAATGTAAATTTCCACCTTTATATAGTGTAGAAAGGCATCCTGGAGCCTGGAAAGTCATTAATTTGATTGTCCAGTATTTCCTTCATGAGATATTGCAACACTTAGAAAAAGTGTACAGCGCCAGCAGACAATGAATTTTCAGCACTAAAAAAACCAAACTTTTATAACAGCTAAACCAAACGTTTCCAATGTAAATTTCCACCTTTATATAGTGTAAAAAGACATCCTGAAGCCTGGGCAGTCATTAATTTGATTGTCCAGTATTTCCCTTATGAGATAATGCCTCACATAGCAAATGTGTACAGCGCGAGCTGAAAATGCATTTACAGCACTAAAAAAACAAACTTTTATAACAGCTAAACCAAACGTTTCCAATGTAAATTTCCACCTTTATATAGTGTAGAAAGGCATCCTGAAGCCTGGAAAGTCATTAATTTGATTGTCCAGTATTTCCTACATGAGATATTGCAAAACTTAGAAAAAGTGTACAGCGCCAGCAGACAATGAATTTTCAGCACTAAAAAAACGAAACTTCATTAACAGCTAAACCAAACGTTTCCAATGTAAATTTCCACATTTATAGAGTGTAAAAAGGCATCCTGAAGCCTGGGAAGTCATTAATTTGATTGTCCAGTATTTCCCTTATGAGATAATGCCTCACATAGCAAATGTGTACAGTGCGAGCTGAAAATGCATTTTCAGCACTAAAAAACCAAACTTATATAACACCTAAACCAAACGTTTCCAATGTAAATTTCCACCTTTATATAGTGTAAAAAGACATCCTGAAGCCTGGGCAGTCATTAATTTGATTGTCCAATATTTCCCTTATGAGATAATGCCTCTCATAGCTAATGTGTACAGCGCGAGCTGAAAATGCATTTACAGCACTAAAAAACCAAACTTTTATAACAGCTAAACCAAACGTTTCCAATGTAAATTTCCACCTTTATATAGTGTAAAAAGACATCCTGAAGCCTGGGCAGTCATTAATTTGATTGTCCAATATTTCCCTTATGAGATAATGCCTCTCATAGCAAATGTGTACAGCGCGAGCTGAAAATGCATTTTCAGCACTAAAAAACCAAACTTTTATAACAGCTAAACCAAACGTTTCAAATGTAAATTTCCACCTTTATATAGTGTAGAAAGGCATCCTGAAGCCTGGAAAGTCATTAATTTGATTGTCCAGTATTTCCTTCATGAGATATTGCAACACTTAGAAAAAGTGTACAACGCCAGCAGACAATGAATTTTCAGCACTAAAAAAAACGAAACTTCATTAACAGCTAAACCAAACGTTTCCAATGTAAATTTCCACATTTATAGAGTGTAAAAAGGCATCCTGAAGCCTGGGCAGTCATTAATTTGATTGTCCAATATTTCCCTTATGAGATAATGCCTCTCATAGCAAATGTGTACAGCGCGAGCTGAAAATGCATTTACAGCACTAAAAAACCAAACTTTTATAACAGCTAAACCAAACGTTTCCAATGTAAATTTCCACCTTTATATAGTGTAGAAAGGCATCCTGAAGCCTGGAAAGTCATTAATTTGATTGTCCAGTATTTCCTACATGAGATATTGCAAAACTTAGAAAAAGTGTACAGCGCCAGCAGACAATGAATTTTCAGCACTAAAAAAACGAAACTTCATTAACAGCTAAACCAAACGTTTCCAATGTAAATTTCCACATTTATAGAGTGTAAAAAGGCATCCTGAAGCCTGGGAAGTCATTAATTTGATTGTCCAGTATTTCCCTTATGAGATAATGCCTCACATAGCAAATGTGTACAGTGCGAGCTGAAAATGCATTTTCAGCACTAAAAAACCAAACTTATATAACACCTAAACCAAACGTTTCCAATGTAAATTCCACCTTTATATAGTGTAAAAAGACATCCTGAAGCCTGCGCAGTCATTAATTTGATTGTCCAATATTTCCCTTATGAGATAATGCCTCTCATAGCAAATGTGTACAGCGCGAGCTGAAAATGCATTTACAGCACTAAAAAACCAAACTTTTATAACAGCTAAACCAAACGTTTCCAATGTAAATTTCTACCTTTATATAGTGTAGAAAGGCATCCTGAAGCCTGGAAAGTCATTAATTTGATTGTCCAGTATTTCCTTCATGAGATATTGCAACACTTAGAAAAAGTGTACAGCGCCAGCAGACAATGAATTTTCAGCACTAAAAAAACGAAACTTCATTAACAGCTAAACTAAACGTTTCCAATGTAAATTTCCACCTTTATATAGTGTAAAAAGACATTCTGAAGCCTGGGCAGTCATTAATTTGATTGTCCAATATTTCCCTTATGAGATAATGCCTCTCATAGCAAATGTGTACAGCGCGAGCTGAAAATGCATTTACAGCACTAAAAAACCAAACTTTTATAACAGCTAAACCAAACGTTTCCAATGTAAATTTCCACCTTTATATAGTGTAGAAAGGCATCCTGAAGCCTGGAAAGTCATTAATTTGATTGTCCAGTATTTCCTTCATGAGATATTGCAACACTTAGAAAAAGTGTACAGCGCCAGCAGACAATGAATTTTCAGCACTAAAAAAACGAAAATTCATTAACAGCTAAACCAAACGTTTCCAATGTAAATTTCCACATTTATAGAGTGTAAAAAGGCATCCTGAAGCCTGGGAAGTCATTAATTTGATTGTCCAGTATTTCCCTTATGAGATAATGCCTCACATAGCAAATGTGTACAGTGCGAGCTGAAAATGCATTTTCAGCACTAAAAAAACAAACTTTTATAACAGCTAAACTAAACGTTTCCAATGTAAATTTCCACCTTTATATAGTGTAAAAAGACATCCTGAAGCCTGGGCAGTCATTAATTTGATTGTCCAATATTTCCCTTATGAGATAATGCCTCTCATAGCAAATGTGTACAGCGCGAGCTGAAAATGCATTTACAGCACTAAAAAAACAAACTTTTATAACAGCTAAACTAAACGTTTCCAATGTAAATTTCCACCTTTATATAGTGTAAAAAGACATCCTGAAGCCTGGGCAGTCATTAATTTGATTGTCCAATATTTCCCTTATGAGATAATGCCTCTCATAGCAAATGTGTACAGCGCGAGCTGAAAATGCATTTACAGCACTAAAAACCCAAACTTTTATAACAGCTAAACCAAACGTTTCCAATGTAAATTTCCACCTTTATATAGTGTAGAAAGGCATCCTGAAGCCTGGAAAGTCATTAATTTGATTGTCCAGTATTTCCTTCATGAGATATTGCAACACTTAGAAAAGGTGTACAGCGCCAGCAGACAATGAATTTTCAGCACTAAAAAAACGAAACTTCATTAACAGCTAAACCAAACGTTTCCAATGTAAATTTCCACATTTATAGAGTGTAAAAATGAAACCTGAAGCCTGGGAAGTCATTAATTTGATTGTCCAGTATTTCCCTTATGAGATAATGCCTCACATAGCAAATGTGTACAGTGCGAGCTGAAAATGCATTTTCAGCACTAAAAAACCAAACTTTTATAACAGCTAAACCAAACGTTTCCAATGTAAATTTCCACCTTTATATAGTGTAAAAAGACACCCTGAAGCCTGGGCAGTCATTAATTTGATTGTCCAATATTTCCCTTATGAGATAATGCCTCTCATAGCAAATGTGTACAGCGCGAGCTGAAAATGCATTTACAGCACTAAAAAACCAAACTTTTATAACAGCTAAACCAAACGTTTCCAATGTAAATTTCCACCTTTATATAGTGTAGAAAGGCATCCTGAAGCCTGGAAAGTCATTAATTTGATTGTCCAGTATTTCCTTCATGAGATATTGCAACACTTAGAAAAAGTGTACAGCGCCAGTAGACAATGAATTTTCAGCACTAAAAAAACGAAACTTCATTAACAGCTAAACTAAAAGTTTCCAATGTAAATTTCCACCTTTATATAGTGTAAAAAGACATCCTGAAGCCTGGGCAGTCATTAATTTGATTGTCCAATATTTCCCTTATGAGATAATGCCTCTCATAGCAAATGTGTACAGCGCGAGCTGAAAATGCATTTACAGCACTAAAAAACCAAACTTTTATAACAGCTAAACCAAACGTTTCCAATGTAAATTTCCACCTTTATATAGTGTAGAAAGGCATCCTGGAGCCTGGAAAGTCATTAATTTGATTGTCCAGTATTTCCTTCATGAGATATTGCAACACTTAGAAAAAGTGTACAGCGCCAGCAGACAATGAATTTTCAGCACTAAAAAAACCAAACTTTTATAACAGCTAAACCAAACGTTTCCAATGTAAATTTCCACCTTTATATAGTGTAAAAAGACATCCTGAAGCCTGGGCAGTCATTAATTTGATTGTCCAGTATTTCCCTTATGAGATAATGCCTCACATAGCAAATGTGTACAGCGCGAGCTGAAAATGCATTTACAGCACTAAAAAAACAAACTTTTATAACAGCTAAACCAAACGTTTCCAATGTAAATTTCCACCTTTATATAGTGTAGAAAGGCATCCTGAAGCCTGGAAAGTCATTAATTTGATTGTCCAGTATTTCCTACATGAGATATTGCAAAACTTAGAAAAAGTGTACAGCGCCAGCAGACAATGAATTTTCAGCACTAAAAAAACGAAACTTCATTAACAGCTAAACCAAACGTTTCCAATGTAAATTTCCACATTTATAGAGTGTAAAAAGGCATCCTGAAGCCTGGGAAGTCATTAATTTGATTGTCCAGTATTTCCCTTATGAGATAATGCCTCACATAGCAAATGTGTACAGCGCGAGTTGAAAATGCATCTACAGCACTAAAAAACCAAACTTTTATAACAGCTAAACCAAACGTTTCCAATGTAAATTTCCACCTTTATATAGTGTAGAAAGGCATCCTGAAGCCTGGAAAGTGATTAATTTGATTGTCCAGTATTTCCTTCATGAGATATTGCAACACTTAGAAAAAGTGTACAGCGCCAGCAGACAATGAATTTTCAGCACTAAAAAACCGAAACTTCATTAACAGCTAAACTAAACGTTTCCAATGTAAATTTCCACCTTTATGTAGTGTAAAAAGACATCCTGAAGCCTGGGCAGTCATTAATTTGATTGTCCAATATTTCCCTTATGAGATAATGCCTCTCATAGCAAATGTGTACAGCGCGAGCTGAAAATGCATTTACAGCACTAAAAAACCAAACTTTTATAACAGCTAAACCAAACGTTTCCAATGTAAATTTCCACCTTTATATAGTGTAGAAAGGCATCCTGAAGCCTGGAAAGTCATTAATTTGATTGTCCAGTATTTCCTTCATGAGATATTGCAACACTTAGAAAAAGTGTACAGCGCCAGCAGACAATGAATTTCCAGCACTAAAAAAACGAAACTTCATTAACAGCTAAACTAAACGTTTCCAATGTAAATTTCCACCTTTATATAGTGTAAAAAGACATCCTGAAGCCTGGGCAGTCATTAATTTGATTGTCCAATATTTCCCTTATGAGATAATGCCTCTCATAGCAAATGTGTACAGCGCGAGCTGAAAATGCATTTACAGCACTAAAAAACCAAACTTTTATAACAGCTAAACCAAACGTTTCCAATGTAAATTTCCACCTTTATATAGTGTAGAAAGGCATCCTGAAGCCTGGAAAGTCATTAATTTGATTGTCCAGTATTTCCTTCATGAGATATTGCAACACTTAGAAAAAGTGTACAGCGCCAGCAGACAATGAATTTTCAGCACTAAAAAAACGAAACTTCATTAACAGCTAAACCAAACGTTTCCAATGTAAATTTCCACATTTATAGAGTGTAAAAAGGCATCCTGAAGCCTGGGAAGTCATTAATTTGATTGTCCAGTATTTCCCTTATGAGATAATGCCTCACATAGCAAATGTGTACAGTGCGAGCTGAAAATGCATTTTCAGCACTAAAAAACCAAACTTTTATAACAGCTAAACCAAACGTTTCCAATGTAAATTTCCACCTTTATATAGTGTAAAAAGACATCCTGAAGCCTGGGCAGTCATTAATTTGATTGTCCAGTATTTCCCTTATGAGATAATGCCTCACATAGCAAATGTGTACAGCGCGAGCTGAAAATGCATTTACAGCACTAAAAAACCAAACTTTTATAACAGCTAAACCAAACGTTTCCAATGTAAATTTCCACCTTTATATAGTGTAGAAAGGCATCCTGAAGCCTGGAAAGTCATTAATTTGATTGTCCAGTATTTCCTTCATGAGATATTGCAACACTTAGAAAAGGTGTACAGGCCAGCAGACAATGAATTTTCAGCACTAAAAAAACGAAACTTCATTAACAGCTAAACCAAACGTTTCCAATGTAAATTTCCACATTTATAGAGTGTAAAAAGGCATCCTGAAGCCTGGGAAGTCATTAATTTGATTGTCCAGTATTTCCCTTATGAGATAATGCCTCACATAGCAAATGTGTACAGTTCGAGCTGAAAATGCATTTACAGCACTAAAAAACCAAACTTTTATAACAGCTAAACCAAACGTTTCCAATGTAAATTTCCACCTTTATATAGTGTAGAAAGGCATCCTGAAGCCTGGAAAGTCATTGATTTGATTGTCCAGTATTTCCTTCATGAGATATTGCAACACTTAGAAAAAGTGTACAGCGCCAGCAGACAATGAATTTTCAGCACTAAAAAAACGAAACTTCATTAACAGCTAAACTAAACGTTTCCAATGTAAATTTCCACCTTTATATAGAGTAAAAAGACATCCTGAAGCCTGGGCAGCCATTAATTTGATTGTCCAATATTTCCCTTATGAGATAATGCCTCTCATAGCAAATGTGTACAGCGCGAGCTGAAAATGCATTTACAGCACTAAAAAACCAAACTTTTATAACAGCTAAACCAAACGTTTCCAATGTAAATTTCCACCTTTATATAGTGTAAAAAGACATCCTGAAGCCTGGGCAGTCATTAATTTGATTGTCCAATATTTCCCTTATGAGATAATGCCTCTCATAGCAAATGTGTACAGCGCGAGCTGAAAATGCATTTACAGCACTAAAAAACCAAACTTTTATAACAGCTAAACCAAACGTTTCCAATGTAAATTTCCACCTTTATATAGTGTAGAAAGGCATCCTGAAGCCTGGAAAGTCATTAATTTGATTGTCCAGTATTTCCTTCATGAGATATTGCAACACTTAGAAAAAGTGTACAGCGCCAGCAGACAATGAATTTTCAGCACTAAAAAAACGAAACTTCATTAACAGCTAAACCAAACGTTTCCAATGTAAATTTCCACATTTATAGAGTGTAAAAAGGCATCCCGAAGCCTGGGAAGTCATTAATTTGATTGTCCAGTATTTCCCTTATGAGATAATGCCTCACATAGCAAATGTGTACAGTGCGAGCTGAAAATGCATTTTCAGCACTAAAAAACCAAACTTTTATAACAGCTAAACCAAACGTTTCCAATGTAAATTTCCACCTTTATATAGTGTAAAAAGACATCCTGAAGCCTGGGCAGTCATTAATTTGATTGTCCAATATTTCCCTTATGAGATAATGCCTCTCATAGCAAATGTGTACAGCGCGAGCTGAAAATGCATTTACAGCACTAAAAAACCAAACTTTTATAACAGCTAAACCAAACGTTTCCAATGTAAATTTCCACCTTTATATAGTGTAGAAAGGCATCCTGAAGCCTGGAAAGTCATTAATTTGATTGTCCAGTATTTCCTTCATGAGATATTGCAACACTTAGAAAAAGTGTACAGCGCCAGCAGACAATGAATTTTCAGCACTAAAAAAACGAAACTTCATTAACAGCTAAACCAAACGTTTCCAATGTAAATTTCCACATTTATAGAGTGTAAAAAGGCATCCCGAAGCCTGGGAAGTCATTAATTTGATTGTCCAGTATTTCCCTTATGAGATAATGCCTCACATAGCAAATGTGTACAGTGCGAGCTGAAAATGCATTTTCAGCACTAAAAAACCAAACTTTTATAACAGCTAAACCAAACGTTTCCAATGTAAATTTCCACCTTTATATAGTGTAGAAAGGCATCCTGAAGCCTGGAAAGTCATTAATTTGATTGTCCAGTATTTCCTTCATGAGATATTGCAACACTTAGAAAAGGTGTACAGGCCAGCAGACAATGAATTTTCAGCACTAAAAAAACGAAACTTCATTAACAGCTAAACCAAACGTTTCCAATGTAAATTTCCACATTTATAGAGTGTAAAAAGGCATCCTGAAGCCTGGGAAGTCATTAATTTGATTGTCCAGTATTTCCCTTATGAGATAATGCCTCACATAGCAAATGTGTACAGTTCGAGCTGAAAATGCATTTACAGCACTAAAAAACCAAACTTTTATAACAGCTAAACCAAACGTTTCCAATGTAAATTTCCACCTTTATATAGTGTAGAAAGGCATCCTGAAGCCTGGAAAGTCATTGATTTGATTGTCCAGTATTTCCTTCATGAGATATTGCAACACTTAGAAAAAGTGTACAGCGCCAGCAGACAATGAATTTTCAGCACTAAAAAAACGAAACTTCATTAACAGCTAAACTAAACGTTTCCAATGTAAATTTCCACCTTTATATAGAGTAAAAAGACATCCTGAAGCCTGGGCAGCCATTAATTTGATTGTCCAATATTTCCCTTATGAGATAATGCCTCTCATAGCAAATGTGTACAGCGCGAGCTGAAAATGCATTTACAGCACTAAAAAACCAAACTTTTATAACAGCTAAACCAAACGTTTCCAATGTAAATTTCCACCTTTATATAGTGTAAAAAGACATCCTGAAGCCTGGGCAGTCATTAATTTGATTGTCCAATATTTCCCTTATGAGATAATGCCTCTCATAGCAAATGTGTACAGCGCGAGCTGAAAATGCATTTACAGCACTAAAAAACCAAACTTTTATAACAGCTAAACCAAACGTTTCCAATGTAAATTTCCACCTTTATATAGTGTAGAAAGGCATCCTGAAGCCTGGAAAGTCATTAATTTGATTGTCCAGTATTTCCTTCATGAGATATTGCAACACTTAGAAAAAGTGTACAGCGCCAGCAGACAATGAATTTTCAGCACTAAATAAACGAAACTTCATTAACAGCTAAAGTAAACGTTTCCAATGTAAATTTCCACCTTTATATAGTGTAAAAAGACATCCTGAAGCCTGGGCAGTCATTAATTTGATTGTCCAATATTTCCCTTATGAGATAATGCCTCTCATAGCAAATGTGTACAGTGCGAGCTGAAAATGCATTTACAGCACTAAAAAAACAAACTTTTATAACAGCTAAACCAAACGTTTCCAATGTAAATTTCCACCTTTATATAGTGTAAAAAGACATCCTGAAGCCTGGGCAGTCATTAATTTGATTGTCCAATATTTCCCTTATGAGATAATGCCTCTCATAGCAAATGTGTACAGCGCGAGCTGAAAATGCATTTACAGCACTAAAAAACCAAACTTTTATAACAGCTAAACCAAACGTTTCCAATGTAAATTTCCACCTTTATATAGTGTAGAAAGGCATCCTGAAGCCTGGAAAGTCATTAATTTGATTGTCCAGTATTTCCTTCATGAGATATTGCAACACTTAGAAAAAGTGTACAGCGCCAGCAGACAATGAATTTTCAGCACTAAAAAAACGAAACTTCATTAACAGCTAAACCAAACGTTTCCAATGTAAATTTCCACATTTATAGAGTGTAAAAAGGCATCCTGAAGCCTGGGAAGTCATTAATTTGATTGTCCAGTATTTCCCTTATGAGATAATGCCTCACATAGCAAATGTGTACAGTGCGAGCTGAAAATGCATTTTCAGCACTAAAAAACCAAACTTTTATAACAGCTAAACCAAACGTTTCCAATGTAAATTTCCACCTTTATATAGTGTAAAAAGACATCCTGAAGCCTGGGCAGTCATTAATTTGATTGTCCAGTATTTCCCTTATGAGATAATGCCTCACATAGCAAATGTGTACAGCGCGAGCTGAAAATGCATTTACAGCACTAAAAAACCAAACTTTTATAACAGCTAAACCAAACGTTTCCAATGTAAATTTCCACCTTTATATAGTGTAGAAAGGCATCCTGAAGCCTGGAAAGTCATTAATTTGATTGTCCAGTATTTCCTTCATGAGATATTGCAACACTTAGAAAAGGTGTACAGGCCAGCAGACAATGAATTTTCAGCACTAAAAAAACGAAACTTCATTAACAGCTAAACCAAACGTTTCCAATGTAAATTTCCACATTTATAGAGTGTAAAAAGGCATCCTGAAGCCTGGGAAGTCATTAATTTGATTGTCCAGTATTTCCCTTATGAGATAATGCCTCACATAGCAAATGTGTACAGTTCGAGCTGAAAATGCATTTACAGCACTAAAAAACCAAACTTTTATAACAGCTAAACCAAACGTTTCCAATGTAAATTTCCACCTTTATATAGTGTAGAAAGGCATCCTGAAGCCTGGAAAGTCATTGATTTGATTGTCCAGTATTTCCTTCATGAGATATTGCAACACTTAGAAAAAGTGTACAGCGCCAGCAGACAATGAATTTTCAGCACTAAAAAAACGAAACTTCATTAACAGCTAAACTAAACGTTTCCAATGTAAATTTCCACCTTTATATAGAGTAAAAAGACATCCTGAAGCCTGGGCAGCCATTAATTTGATTGTCCAATATTTCCCTTATGAGATAATGCCTCTCATAGCAAATGTGTACAGCGCGAGCTGAAAATGCATTTACAGCACTAAAAAACCAAACTTTTATAACAGCTAAACCAAACGTTTCCAATGTAAATTTCCACCTTTATATAGTGTAAAAAGACATCCTGAAGCCTGGGCAGTCATTAATTTGATTGTCCAATATTTCCCTTATGAGATAATGCCTCTCATAGCAAATGTGTACAGCGCGAGCTGAAAATGCATTTACAGCACTAAAAAACCAAACTTTTATAACAGCTAAACCAAACGTTTCCAATGTAAATTTCCACCTTTATATAGTGTAGAAAGGCATCCTGAAGCCTGGAAAGTCATTAATTTGATTGTCCAGTATTTCCTTCATGAGATATTGCAACACTTAGAAAAAGTGTACAGCGCCAGCAGACAATGAATTTTCAGCACTAAAAAAACGAAACTTCATTAACAGCTAAACCAAACGTTTCCAATGTAAATTTCCACATTTATAGAGTGTAAAAAGGCATCCCGAAGCCTGGGAAGTCATTAATTTGATTGTCCAGTATTTCCCTTATGAGATAATGCCTCACATAGCAAATGTGTACAGTGCGAGCTGAAAATGCATTTTCAGCACTAAAAAACCAAACTTTTATAACAGCTAAACCAAACGTTTCCAATGTAAATTTCCACCTTTATATAGTGTAAAAAGACATCCTGAAGCCTGGGCAGTCATTAATTCGATTGTCCAATATTTCCTTTATGAGATAATGCCTCTCATAGGCAAATGTGTACAGCGCGAGCTGAAAATGCATTTACAGCACTAAAAAACCAAACTTTTATAACAGCTAAACCAAACTTTCCAATGTAAATTTCCACCTTTATATAGTGTAAAAAGGCATCCTGAAGCCTGGAAAGTCATTAATTTGATTGTCCAGTATTTCCTTCATGAGATAATGCCTCACATAGCAAATGTGTACAGTGCGAGCTGAAAATGCAATTTTCAGCACTAAAAAACCAAACTTTTATAACAGCTAAACCAAACGTTTCCAATGTAAATTCCACCTTTATATAGTGTAAAAAGACATCCTGAAGCCTGGGCAGTCATTAATTCGATTGTCCAATATTCCCTTATGAGATAATGCCTCTCATAGCAAATGTGTACAGCGCGAGCTGAAAATGCTTTACAGCACTAAAAAACCAAACTTTTATAACAGCTAAACCAAACGTTTCCAATGTAAATTTCTACCTTTATATAGTGTAGAAAGGCATCCTGAAGCCTGGAAAGTCATTAATTTGATTGTCCAGTATTTCCTTCATGAGATATTGCAACACTTAGAAAAAGTGTACAGCGCCAGCAGACAATGAATTTTCAGCACTAAAAAAACGAGACTTCATTAACAGCTAAACTAAACGTTTCCAATGTAAATTTCCACCTTTATATAGAGTAAAAAGACATCCTGAAGCCTGGGCAGCCATTAATTTGATTGTCCAATATTTCCCTTATGAGATAATGCCTCTCATAGCAAATGTGTACAGCGCGAGCTGAAAATGCATTTACAGCACTAAAAAACCAAACTTTTATAACAGCTAAACCAAACGTTTCCAATGTAAATTTCCACCTTTATATAGTGTAAAAAGACATCCTGAAGCCTGGGCAGTCATTAATTTGATTGTCCAATATTTCCCTTATGAGATAATGCCTCTCATAGCAAATGTGTACAGCGCGAGCTGAAAATGCATTTACAGCACTAAAAAAACCAAACTTTTATAACAGCTAAACCAAACGTTTCCAATGTAAATTTCCACCTTTATATAGTGTAGAAAGGCATCCTGAAGCCTGGAAAGTCATTAATTTGATTGTCCAGTATTTCCTTCATGAGATATTGCAACACTTAGAAAAAGTGTACAGCGCCAGCAGACAATGAATTTTCAGCACTAAAAAAACGAAACTTCATTAACAGCTAAACCAAACGTTTCCAATGTAAATTTCCACATTTATAGAGTGTAAAAAGGCATCCTGAAGCCTGGGAAGTCATTAATTTGATTGTCCAGTATTTCCCTTATGAGATAATGCCTCACATAGCAAATGTGTACAGTGCGAGCTGAAAATGCATTTTCAGCACTAAAAAACCAAACTTTTATAACAGCTAAACCAAACGTTTCCAATGTAAATTTCCACCTTTATATAGTGTAAAAAGACATCCTGAAGCCTGGGCAGTCATTAATTCGATTGTCCAATATTTCCTTTATGAGATAATGCCTCTCATAGCAAATGTGTACAGCGCGAGCTGAAAATGCATTTACAGCACTAAAAAAACAAACTTTTATAACAGCTAAACCAAACTTTCCAATGTAAATTTCCACCTTTATATAGTGTAAAAAGGCATCCTGAAGCCTGGAAAGTCATTAATTTGATTGTCCAGTATTTCCTTCATGAGATAATGCCTCACATAGCAAATGTGTACAGTGCGAGCTGAAAATGCATTTACAGCACTAAAAAAACAAACTTTTATAACAGCTAAACCAAACTTTCCAATGTAAATTTCCACCTTTATATAGTGTAAAAAGGCATCCTGAAGCCTGGAAAGTCATTAATTTGATTGTCCAGTATTTCCTTCATGAGATAATGCCTCACATAGCAAATGTGTACAGTGCGAGCTGAAAATGCATTTTCAGCACTAAAAAACCAAACTTTTATAACAGCTAAACCAAACGTTTCCAATGTAAATTCCACCTTTATATAGTGTAAAAAGACATCCTGAAGCCTGGGCAGTCATTAATTTGATTGTCCAATATTTCCCTTATGAGATAATGCCTCTCATAGCAAATGTGTACAGCGCGAGCTGAAAATGCATTTACAGCACTAAAAAAACAAACTTTTATAACAGCTAAACTAAACGTTTCCAATGTAAATTTCCACCTTTATATAGTGTAAAAAGACATCCTGAAGCCTGGGCAGTCATTAATTTGATTGTCCAATATTTCCCTTATGAGATAATGCCTCTCATAGCAAATGTGTACAGCGCGAGCTGAAAATGCATTTACAGCACTAAAAACCCAAACTTTTATAACAGCTAAACCAAACGTTTCCAATGTAAATTTCCACCTTTATATAGTGTAGAAAGGCATCCTGAAGCCTGGAAAGTCATTAATTTGATAGTCCAGTATTTCCTTCATGAGATATTGCAACACTTAGAAAAGGTGTACAGCGCCAGCAGACAATGAATTTTCAGCACTAAAAAAACGAAACTTCATTAACAGCTAAACCAAACGTTTCCAATGTAAATTTCCACATTTATAGAGTGTAAAAATGCATCTTGAAGCCTGGGAAGTCATTAATTTGATTGTCCAGTATTTCCCTTATGAGATAATGCCTCACATAGCAAATGTGTACAGTGCGAGCTGAAAATGCATTTTCAGCACTAAAAAACCAAACTTTTATAACAGCTAAACCAAACGTTTCCAATGTAAATTTCCACCTTTATATAGTGTAAAAAGACATCCTGAAGCCTGGGCAGTCATTAATTTGATTGTCCAATATTTCCCTTATGAGATAATGCCTCTCATAGCAAATGTGTACAGCGCGAGCTGAAAATGCATTTACAGCACTAAAAAACCAAACTTTTATAACAGCTAAACCAAACGTTTCCAATGTAAATTTCCACCTTTATATAGTGGAGAAAGGCATCCTGAAGCCTGGAAAGTCATTAATTTGATTGTCCAGTATTTCCTTCATGAGATATTGCAACACTTAGAAAAAGTGTACAGCGCCAGTAGACAATGAATTTTCAGCACTAAAAAAACGAAACTTCATTAACAGCTAAACTAAACGTTTCCAATGTAAATTTCCACCTTTATATAGTGTAAAAAGACATCCTGAAGCCTGGGCAGTCATTAATTTGATTGTCCAATATTTCCCTTATGAGATAATGCCTCTCATAGCAAATGTGTACAGCGCGAGCTGAAAATGCATTTACAGCACTAAAAAAACAAACTTTTATAACAGCTAAACCAAACGTTTCCAATGTAAATTTCCACCTTTATATAGTGTAGAAAGGCATCCTGGAGCCTGGAAAGTCATTAATTTGATTGTCCAGTATTTCCTTCATGAGATATTGCAACACTTAGAAAAAGTGTACAGCGCCAGCAGACAATGAATTTTCAGCACTAAAAAAACCAAACTTTTATAACAGCTAAACCAAACGTTTCCAATGTAAATTTCCACCTTTATATAGTGTAAAAAGACATCCTGAAGCCTGGGCAGTCATTAATTTGATTGTCCAGTATTTCCCTTATGAGATAATGCCTCACATAGCAAATGTGTACAGCGCGAGCTGAAAATGCATTTACAGCACTAAAAAAACAAACTTTTATAACAGCTAAACCAAACGTTTCCAATGTAAATTTCCACCTTTATATAGTGTAGAAAGGCATCCTGAAGCCTGGAAAGTCATTAATTTGATTGTCCAGTATTTCCTACATGAGATATTGCAAAACTTAGAAAAAGTGTACAGCGCCAGCAGACAATGAATTTTCAGCACTAAAAAAACGAAACTTCATTAACAGCTAAACCAAACGTTTCCAATGTAAATTTCCACATTTATAGAGTGTAAAAAGGCATCCTGAAGCCTGGGAAGTCATTAATTTGATTGTCCAGTATTTCCCTTATGAGATAATGCCTCACATAGCAAATGTGTACAGCGCGAGCTGAAAATGCATTTACAGCACTAAAAAACCAAACTTTTATAACAGCTAAACCAAACGTTTCCAATGTAAATTTCCACCTTTATATAGTGTAGAAAGGCATCCTGAAGCCTGGAAAGTCATTAATTTGATTGTCCAGTATTTCCTTCATGAGATATTGCAACACTTAGAAAAAGTGTACAGCGCCAGCAGACAATGAATTTTCAGCACTAAAAAAACGAAACTTCATTAACAGCTAAACCAAACGTTTCCAATGTAAATTTCCACATTTATAGAGTGTAAAAAGGCATCCTGAAGCCTGGGAAGTCATTAATTTGATTGTCCAGTATTTCCCTTATGAGATAATGCCTCACATAGCAAATGTGTACAGTGCGAGCTGAAAATGCATTTTCAGCACTAAAAAACCAAACTTTTATAACAGCTAAACCAAACGTTTCCAATGTAAATTTCCACCTTTATATAGTGTAAAAAGACATCCTGAAGCCTGGGCAGTCATTAATTCGATTGTCCAATATTTCCTTTATGAGATAATGCCTCTCATAGGCAAATGTGTACAGCGCGAGCTGAAAATGCATTTACAGCACTAAAAAACCAAACTTTTATAACAGCTAAACCAAACTTTCCAATGTAAATTTCCACCTTTATATAGTGTAAAAAGGCATCCTGAAGCCTGGGAAGTCATTAATTTGATTGTCCAGTATTTCCCTTATGAGATAATGCCTCACATAGCAAATGTGTACAGTGCGAGCTGAAAATGCATTTTCAGCACTAAAAAAACGAAACTTCATTAACAGCTAAACCAAACGTTTCCAATGTAAATTTCCACATTTATAGAGTGTAAAAAGGCATCCTGAAGCCTGGGAAGTCATTAATTTGATTGTCCAGTATTTCCCTTATGAGATAATGCCTCACATAGCAAATGTGTACAGTGCGAGCTGAAAATGCATTTTCAGCACTAAAAAACCAAACTTTTATAACAGCTAAACCAAACGTTTCCAATGTAAATTTCCACCTTTATATAGTGTAAAAAGACATCCTGAAGCCTGGGCAGTCATTAATTCGATTGTCCAATATTTCCTTTATGAGATAATGCCTCTCATAGGCAAATGTGTACAGCGCAAGCTGAAAATGCATTTACAGCACTAAAAAACCAAACTTTTATAACAGCTAAACCAAACTTTCCAATGTAAATTTCCACCTTTATATAGTGTAAAAAGGCATCCTGAAGCCTGGAAAGTCATTAATTTGATTGTCCAGTATTTCCTTCATGAGATAATGCCTCACATAGCAAATGTGTACAGTGCGAGCTGAAAATGCAATTTTCAGCACTAAAAAACCAAACTTTTATAACAGCTAAACCAAACGTTTCCAATGTAAATTCCACCTTTATATAGTGTAAAAAGACATCCTGAAGCCTGGGCAGTCATTAATTCGATTGTCCAATATTCCCTTATGAGATAATGCCTCTCATAGCAAATGTGTACAGCGCGAGCTGAAAATGCATTTACAGCACTAAAAAACCAAACTTTTATAACAGCTAAACCAAACGTTTCCAATGTAAATTTCTACCTTTATATAGTGTAGAAAGGCATCCTGAAGCCTGGAAAGTCATTAATTTGATTGTCCAGTATTTCCTTCATGAGATATTGCAACACTTAGAAAAAGTGTACAGCGCCAGCAGACAATGAATTTTCAGCACTAAAAAAACGAAACTTCATTAACAGCTAAACTAAACGTTTCCAATATAAATTTCCACCTTTATATAGAGTAAAAAGACATCCTGAAGCCTGGGCAGCCATTAATTTGATTGTCCAATATTTCCCTTATGAGATAATGCCTCTCATAGCAAATGTGTACAGCGCGAGCTGAAAATGCATTTACAGCACTAAAAAACCAAACTTTTATAACAGCTAAACCAAACGTTTCCAATGTAAATTTCCACCTTTATATAGTGTAAAAAGACATCCTGAAGCCTGGGCAGTCATTAATTTGATTGTCCAATATTTCCCTTATGAGATAATGCCTCTCATAGCAAATGTGTACAGCGCGAGCTGAAAATGCATTTACAGCACTAAAAAACCAAACTTTTATAACAGCTAAACCAAACGTTTCCAATGTAAATTTCCACCTTTATATAGTGTAGAAAGGCATCCTGAAGCCTGGAAAGTCATTAATTTGATTGTCCAGTATTTCCTTCATGAGATATTGCAACACTTAGAAAAAGTGTACAGCGCCAGCAGACAATGAATTTTCAGCACTAAAAAAACGAAACTTCATTAACAGCTAAACCAAACGTTTCCAATGTAAATTTCCACATTTATAGAGTGTAAAAAGGCATCCTGAAGCCTGGGAAGTCATTAATTTGATTGTCCAGTATTTCCCTTATGAGATAATGCCTCACATAGCAAATGTGTACAGTGCGAGCTGAAAATGCATTTTCAGCACTAAAAAACCAAACTTTTATAACAGCTAAACCAAACGTTTCCAATGTAAATTTCCACCTTTATATAGTGTAAAAAGACATCCTGAAGCCTGGGCAGTCATTAATTCGATTGTCCAATATTTCCTTTATGAGATAATGCCTCTCATAGCAAATGTGTACAGCGCGAGCTGAAAATGCATTTACAGCACTAAAAAAACAAACTTTTATAACAGCTAAACCAAACTTTCCAATGTAAATTTCCACCTTTATATAGTGTAAAAAGGCATCCTGAAGCCTGGAAAGTCATTAATTTGATTGTCCAGTATTTCCTTCATGAGATAATGCCTCACATAGCAAATGTGTACAGTGCGAGCTCAAAATGCATTTTCAGCACTAAAAAACCAAACTTTTATAACAGCTAAACCAAACGTTTCCAATGTAAATTCCACCTTTATATAGTGTAAAAAGACATCCTGAAGCCTGGGCAGTCATTAATTTGATTGTCCAATATTTCCCTTATGAGATAATGCCTCTCATAGCAAATGTGTACAGCGCGAGCTGAAAATGCATTTACAGCACTAAAAAACCAAACTTTTATAACAGCTAAACCAAACGTTTCCAATGTAAATTTCCACCTTTATATAGTGTAGAAAGGCATCCTGAAGCCTGGAAAGTGATTAATTTGATTGTCCAGTATTTCCTTCATGAGATATTGCAACACTTAGAAAAAGTGTACAGCACCAGCAGACAATGAATTTTCAGCACTAAAAAACCGAAACTTCATTAACAGCTAAACTAAACGTTTCCAATGTAAATTTCCACCTTTATATAGTGTAAAAAGACATCCTGAAGCCTGGGCAGCCATTAATTTGATTGTCCAATATTTCCCTTATGAGATAATGCCTCTCATAGCAAATGTGTACAGCGCGAGCTGAAAATGCATTTACAGCACTAAAAAACCAAACTTTTATAACAGCTAAACCAAACGTTTCCAATGTAAATTTCCACCTTTATATAGTGTAAAAAGACATCCTGAAGCCTGGGCAGTCATTAATTTGATTGTCCAATATTTCCCTTATGAGATAATGCCTCTCATAGCAAATGTGTACAGCGCGAGCTGAAAATGCATTTACAGCACTAAAAAACCAAACTTTTATAACAGCTAAACCAAACGTTTCCAATGTAAATTTCTACCTTTATATAGTGTAGAAAGGCATCCTGAAGCCTGGAAAGTCATTAATTTGATTGTCCAGTATTTCCTTCATGAGATATTGCAACACTTAGAAAAAGTGTACAGCGCCAGCAGACAATGAATTTTCAGCACTAAAAAAACGAAACTTCATTAACAGCTAAACTAAACGTTTCCAATGTAAATTTCCACCTTTATATAGTGTAAAAAGACATCCTGAAGCCTGGGCAGTCATTAATTTGATTGTCCAATATTTCCCTTATGAGATAATGCCTCTCATAGCAAATGTGTACAGCGCGAGCTGAAAATGCATTTACAGCACTAAAAAACCAAACTTTTATAACAGCTAAACCAAACGTTTCCAATGTAAATTTCTACCTTTATATAGTGTAGAAAGGCATCCTGAAGCCTGGAAAGTCATTAATTTGATTGTCCAGTATTTCCTTCATGAGATATTGCAACACTTAGAAAAAGTGTACAGCGCCAGCAGACAATGAATTTTCAGCACTAAAAAAACGAAACTTCATTAACAGCTAAACTAAACGTTTCCAATGTAAATTTCCACCTTTATATAGTGTAGAAAGGCATCCTGAAGCCTGGAAAGTCATTAATTTGATTGTCCAGTATTTCCTTCATGAGATATTGCAACACTTAGAAAAAGTGTACAGCGCCAGCAGACAATGAATTTTCAGCACTAAAAAAACGAAACTTCATTAACAGCTAAACCAAACGTTTCCAATGTAAATTTCCACATTTATAGAGTGTAAAAGGGCATCCTGAAGCCTGGGAAGTCATTAATTTGATTGTCCAGTATTTCCCTTATGAGATAATGCCTCACATAGCAAATGTGTACAGCGCGAGCTGAAAATGCATTTACAGCACTAAAAAAACAAACTTTTATAACAGCTAAACTAAACGTTTCCAATGTAAATTTCCACCTTTATATAGTGTAAAAAGACATCCTGAAGCCTGGGCAGTCATTAATTTGATTGTCCAATATTTCCCTTATGAGATAATGCCTCTCATAGCAAATGTGTACAGCGCGAGCTGAAAATGCATTTACAGCACTAAAAAAACAAACTTTTATAACAGCTAAACCAAACGTTTCCAATGTAAATTTCCACCTTTATATAGTGTAGAAAGGCATCCTGAAGCCTGGAAAGTCATTAATTTGATTGTCCAGTATTTCCTTCATGAGATATTGCAACACTTAGAAAAAGTGTACAGCGCCAGCAGACAATGAATTTTCAGCACTAAAAAAACGAAACTTCATTAACATCTAAACCAAACGTTTCCAATGTAAATTTCCACATTTATAGAGTGTAAAAAGGCATCCTGAAGCCTGGGAAGTCATTAATTTGATTGTCCAGTATTTCCCTTATGAGATAATGCCTCACATAGCAAATGTGTACAGTGCGAGCTGAAAATGCATTTTCAGCACTAAAAAACCAAACTTTTATAACAGCTAAACCAAACGTTTCCAATGTAAATTTCCACCTTTATATAGTGTAAAAAGACATCCTGAAGCCTGGGAAGTCATTAATTTGATTGTCCAGTATTTCCCTTATGAGATAATGCCTCACATAGCAAATGTGTACAGTGCGAGCTGAAAATGCATTTTCAGCACTAAAAAACCAAACTTTTATAACAGCTAAACCAAACGTTTCCAATGTAAATTTCCACCTTTATATAGTGTAAAAAGACATCCTGAAGCCTGGGCAGTCATTAATTTGATTGTCCAGTATTTCCCTTATGAGATAATGCCTCACATAGCAAATGTGTACAGTGCGAGCTGAAAATGCATTTTCAGCACTAAAAAACCAAACTTTTATAACAGCTAAACCAAACGTTTCCAATGTACATTTCCACCTTTATATAGTGTAGAAAGGCATCCTGAAGCCTGGAAAGTCATTAATTTGATTGTCCAGTATTTCCTTCATGAGATATTGCAACACTTAGAAAAAGTGTACAGCGCCAGCAGACAATGAATTTTCAGCACTAAAAAAACGAAACTTCATTAACAGCTAAACCAAACGTTTCCAATGTAAATTTCCACATTTATAGAGTGTAAAAAGGCATCCTGAAGCCTGGGAAGTCATTAATTTGATTGTCCAGTATTTCCTTCATGAGATAATGCCTCACATAGCAAATGTGTACAGTGCGAGCTGAAAATGCATTTTCAGCACTAAAAAACCAAACTTTTATAACAGCTAAACCAAACGTTTCCAATGTAAATTCCACCTTTATATAGTGTAAAAAGACATCCTGAAGCGTGGGCAGTCATTAATTTGATTGTCCAATATTTCCCTTATGAGATAATGCCTCTCATAGCAAATGTGTACAGCGCGAGCTGAAAATGCATTTACAGCACTAAAAAACCAAACTTTTATAACAGCTAAACCAAACGTTTCCAATGTAAATTTCCACCTTTATATAGTGTAGAAAGGCATCCTGAAGCCTGGAAAGTCATTAATTTGATTGTCCAGTATTTCCTTCATGAGATATTGCAACACTTAGAAAAAGTGTACAGCGCCAGGAGACAATGAATTTTCAGCACTAAAAAACCGAAACTTCATTAACAGCTAAACTAAACGTTTCCAATGTAAATTTCCACCTTTATATAGTGTAAAAAGACATCCTGAAGCCTGGGCAGCCATTAATTTGATTGTCCAATATTTCCCTTATGAGATAATGCCTCTCATAGCAAATGTGTACAGCGCGAGCTGAAAATGCATTTACAGCACTAAAAAACCAAACTTTTATAACAGCTAAACCAAACGTTTCCAATGTAAATTTCCACCTTTATATAGTGTAAAAAGACATCCTGAAGCCTGGGCAGTCATTAATTTGATTGTCCAATATTTCCCTTATGAGATAATGCCTCTCATAGCAAATGTGTACAGCGCGAGCTGAAAATGCATTTACAGCACTAAAAAACCAAACTTTTATAACAGCTAAACCAAACGTTTCCAATGTAAATTTCTACCTTTATATAGTGTAGAAAGGCATCCTGAAGCCTGGAAAGTCATTAATTTGATTGTCCAGTATTTCCTTCATGAGATATTGCAACACTTAGAAAAAGTGTACAGCGCCAGCAGACAATGAATTTTCAGCACTAAAAAAAACGAAACTTCATTAACAGCTAAACCAAACGTTCCCAATGTAAATTTCCACCTTTATATAGTGTAGAAAGGCATCCTGAAGCCTGGAAAGTCATTAATTTGATTGTCCAGTATTTCCTTCATGAGATATTGCAACACTTAGAAAAAGTGTACAGCGCCAGCAGACAATGAATTTTCAGCACTAAAAAAACGAAATTTCATTAACAGCTAAACTAAACGTTTCCAATGTAAATTTCCACCTTTATAGAGTGTAAAAAGACATCCTGAAGCCTGGGCAGCCATTAATTTGATTGTCCAATATTTCCCTTATGAGATAATGCCTCTCATAGCAAATGTGTACAGCGCGAGCTGAAAATGCATTTACAGCACTAAAAAAACAAACTTTTATAACAGCTAAACCAAACGTTTCCAATGTAAATTTCCACCTTTATATAGTGTAAAAAGACATCCTGAAGCCTGGGCAGTCATTAATTTGATTGTCCAATATTTCCCTTATGAGATAATGCCTCTCATAGCAAATGTGTACAGCGCGAGCTGAAAATGCATTTACAGCACTAAAAAAACCAAACTTTTATAACAGCTAAACCAAACGTTTCCAATGTAAATTTCCACCTTTATATAGTGTAGAAAGGCATCCTGAAGCCTGGAAAGTCATTAATTTGATTGTCCAGTATTTCCTTCATGAGATATTGCAACACTTAGAAAAAGTGTACAGCGCCAGCAGACAATGAATTTTCAGCACTAAAAAAAACGAAACTTCATTAACAGCTAAACCAAACGTTTCCAATGTAAATTTCCACCTTTATATAGTGTAGAAAGGCATCCTGAAGCCTGGAAAGTCATTAATTTGATTGTCCAGTATTTCCTTCATGAGATATTGCAACACTTAGAAAAAGTGTACAGCGCCAGCAGACAATGAATTTTCAGCACTAAAAAAACGAAACTTCATTAACAGCTAAACCAAACGTTTCCAATGTAAATTTCCACATTTATAGAGTGTAAAAAGGCATCCTGAAGCCTGGGAAGTCATTAATTTGATTGTCCAGTATTTCCCTTATGAGATAATGCCTCACATAGCAAATGTGTACAGTGCGAGCTGAAAATGCATTTTCAGCACTAAAAAACCAAACTTTTATAACAGCTAAACCAAACGTTTCCAATGTAAATTTCCACCTTTATATAGTGTAAAAAGACATCCTGAAGCCTGGGCAGTCATTAATTTGATTGTCCAATATTTCCCTTATGAGATAATGCCTCTCATAGCAAATGTGTACAGCGCGAGCTGAAAATTCATTTACAGCACTAAAAAAACAAACTTTTATAACAGCTAAACCAAACGTTTCCAATGTAAATTTCCACCTTTATATAGTGTAGAAAGGCATCCTGAAGCCTGGAAAGTCATTAATTTGATTGTCCAGTATTTCCTTCATGAGATATTGCAACACTTAGAAAAAGTGTACAGCGCCAGCAGACAATGAATTTTCAGCACTAAAAAAACGAAACTTCATTAACAGCTAAACTAAACGTTTCCAATGTATATTTCCACCTTTATATAGTGTAAAAAGACATCCTGAAGCCTGGGCAGTCATTAATTTGATTGTCCAATATTTCCCTTATGAGATAATGCCTCTCATAGCAAATGTGTACAGCGCGAGCTGAAAATGCATTTACAGCACTAAAAAAGCAAACTTTTATAACAGCTAAACCAAACGTTTCCAATGTAAATTTCCACCTTTATATAGTGTAGAAAGGCATCCTGAAGCCTGGAAAGTCATTAATTTGATTGTCCAGTATTTCCTTCATGAGATATTGCAACACTTAGAAAAAGTGTACAGCGCCAGCAGACAATGAATTTTCAGCACTAAAAAAACGAAACTTCATTAACAGCTAAACCAAACGTTTCCAATGTAAATTTCCACATTTATAGAGTGTAAAAAGGCATCCTGAAGCCTGGGAAGTCATTAATTTGATTGTCCAGTATTTCCCTTATGAGATAATGCCTCACATAGCAAATGTGTACAGTGCGAGCTGAAAATGCATTTTCAGCACTAAAAAACCAAACTTTTATAACAGCTAAACCAAACGTTTCCAATGTAAATTTCCACCTTTATATAGTGTAAAAAGACATCCTGAAGCCTGGGCAGTCATTAATTTGATTGTCCAGTATTTCCCTTATGAGATAATGCCTCACATAGCAAATGTGTACAGTGCGAGCTGAAAATGCATTTTCAGCACTAAAAAAAACAAACTTTTATAACAGCTAAACCAAACGTTTCCAATGTAAATTTCCACCTTTATATAGTGTAAAAAGACATCCTGAAGCCTGGGCAGTCATTAATTTGATTGTCCAATATTTCCCTTATGAGATAATGCCTCTCATAGCAAATGTGTACAGCGCGAGCTGAAAATGCATTTACAGCACTAAAAAACCAAACTTTTATAACAGCTAAACCAAACGTTTCCAATGTAAATTTCCACCTTTATATAGTGTAGAAAGGCATCCTGAAGCCTGGAAAGTCATTAATTTGATTGTCCAGTATTTCCTTCATGAGATATTGCAACACTTAGAAAAAGTGTACAGCGCCAGCAGACAATGAATTTTCAGCACTAAAAAAAACGAAACTTCATTAACAGCTAAACTAAACGTTTCCAATGTAAATTTCCACCTTTATATAGTGTAAAAAGACATCCTGATGCCTGGGCAGTCATTAATTTGATTGTCCAATATTTCCCTTATGAGATAATGCCTCTCATAGCAAATGTGTACAGCGCGAGCTGAAAATGCATTTACAGCACTAAAAAACCAAACTTTTATAACAGCTAAACCAAAACTGGGTTTAGCTAGTCAGTAAAACACTCTTTATAGTGTAGCAACGTTAGTAACGCTAAATTCTTACCTAGTTTATGAGACGAGTGCTGTACTTGACTATTTTTTGTAATTTATTATTATTATTTTTTTTTAATGCTTTATAGAGCAAATTGCACCTATGACAGTTGTTATTACCACAGAAGCCATCTCAAATGGTTGCAAACTCTGAGGGTGACTTTGAACCGGAAGTCCCGCCTCAATCGTCATCTGATTGACAGCGGAATCCTGGAGCCAGAGAAGAGAAAAGAATCAGACACGAAGTTGAAGAAGCGAAAAAAAATAAACATCGAATCTTAAAGTTCTCGCAACGAGGGTGACTGTTGGGGTCTGGAGAAGTGACCGGGAGATGGGGAGCCCCGTATTTTGGTCTTGGTAAGAGGGTAACTCACTTGATGTTGACGAGGGAACCTATGCCGCTATGCTATATACCGTCGTGAGAAAACTACGGCCTGGGGGCCACATGCGGCCCGTTAAACGTTTTAATCCGGCCCGCCGAATTTGAAAAAAAAAAAAATAAACCTTGTTAATGTTTTATTTTCAAATTAGTGTGGTTTTTCAAAGACAAGCTTTTGTTCACTTTCATTTAAAATTAAATGTATTTTTTTTCTCAGATGAGATGAGGTTACCAAAACACTCCATCCATCTGCTCCTGGTCCAGCCCCTCTGTCAAATTTTAGAACCCATTGTGGCCCGCCAATAAAAAAGTTTTCCCACCCCTGCTATATACTATAAACTATGTTAATGTCGTCAGGCCATTATAGAGTATTTCTTCTGACATTTTGAAGGAGAAATAATACTCAACGTTTTATTTTTTTATGATGTTTGAGGCATTCTGACTGAAATACAGTTAAATTGAGGTTACCAGTAGTCATTTCCATTACCTGTAAATGTAAATTAGAATGTAACTTACTACAGTGAACCCTCGGTTATCGCGGTTAATGGGGACCGAGACCACCCGCGAAAACTGAAAATCCGCGAAGTAGCGGCGCACCTTCAAAAATGCTTAAAAAAAAAAAGTGCGAAGTAGCGGCGCACCTTCAAAAATGCTTAAAAAAAAAAAGTGCAAAGTAGCGGCGCACCTTCAAAAATGCTTAAAAAAATAAATAAATAAAATAATATATATATATATATATATATATATATATATATACGGGTAGAGAGAGAGAGGGTGAAATTCATGTTATAACAAAAAAAAAAATTATTAAAACATTTTTTTATTCCCCAGCCATTATTTTTGTATTTATTCAATTACTTCTTTTTGTATTTATTTAATTACTTCGACTTTTACCTGCTGGTACGCCGTCCGGTGTGCCCTGGCATTCTTCATTTATTTATTCATTTATTCATTCATAACTGACAGCCTCGCGCTCCGCTCATGCCCGGGCGGAAGGTGTTCCTCTTCGGCTTAACAACCACGCACGCCGGCCGGTCTCCTCCGGAGCTCTCGCACGGTCCCGAACGGAGCGAAATGTCGCCCCGCTAGTGCCCGGGCGGAAGTTGTTCCTCTTCGGCTTAACTGCCACGCACGCTGGCCGGAGCTCTGGTACGGTCCGAACCGCGCGAAACGTCGCCCCAAATCGTGCCCGGGGGAACGTGCTCTTCTTTGTCCACTCTCCTCTTCGCCCACGTTCTTCTTCGGCGCACGCCGGCCGTCTAACCACTCCAGCGCCCCGTCGTGCCGCTCGGCGAAACTACAATGCCCCCGAATATTTTTTAGACCCGCGAAGCACTGAACCCGCGAAAGGTGAACCGCGAAGTAGCGAGGGTTCACTGTATTGCAGCCAGATACCTATAAAATGTCATTTAATTTGCACTGTTTTGATCACCACTGTTTTGCTCATTGAACAACAAATGAAAAGATGAATCATACACAGTGTTTGTAAAGATAATTGTCAATGTTTTATTAAATGAAATTCCAATGTAAAATTGTGTAATATTGTGTTATATAATGGGTCTACAACATACATTTCTCACAGACAAGTAGAGCTTTTTCTCATGAAATGTGTTGAAAAAAAACTAACATTTGAACATTGTTTTGCGTTACAACATCCGTGTTTACTGGTCATAAATTATTAACTTAAGTTTAATATACACTACACGAGCTGGGTAGCCACCACGCCTCAACCACCATAACAAGTTCGCTAACCCTTTAAGTCGAACGAGGTAGCTAACATATCGGGTTCAATTTGTACCAAAAATATGCTGTTGTGCCTTGTGTCTCTGTATATGTCGTCATGACGTGTCATTTGACAAAGCCTTGTGTCGATGTTAGTTGTCGATGTAACAGTCTATGTTAGATGTCAATGTATGTCTATGTTAGATCTCAATGTGTCGATGTTAGATGTCAATCTATGTGTCTATATTAGATGTGTTTATGTTAGATGTCTATGTAAATGTTTGTTAGATGTCGATGTGTGTAAGATGTCTATGTAAAGGTTGGTTAGATGTCGATGTCTATGTAAATGTTTATGATGGATGTCGATGTGTCTGTTAGATGTCCGTGTTTGTTAGATGTGATTGTAATGGTTTATGTTATAGACGTCAATGTAAGTGTCAATGTTAGATGCCCATGCATGTTTGTTAGATGTCGATATATGTGTCATTGTTACATTTCAACGTAAATGTTGTTCGTGCAAGTTTCCAGTCCTCCAGCCACGTGACATCATGCGCGTCAAAGTGATAACTCGTACATTTCACGGAGGGAAAAAAAACAGACACCATTGGTAGTTTTGACCGGGAAAAAAAAATCATTTATTTTTTTCGAACACCTCATGTCTCTTTCAGCGTAAGAATAAACATGACACGACCAAAATAAAATATACCAACACAGGCAAATATTTAAGGAGCACTCAAGAGATACACTTCAGCTCATTTAATCCCACCTATTTTTACTAACGCAAACCCTTCAATTCTAGCGCCCACAGAATAGTGTGCTATAATGCTATAAAAATATGGAGCCTTTACCTGACAGCGTTTGAATATAACTGAATTCCCATTGCTCACGAAAAACTGAGAAACTAAGAACAAACATTTCAAGCACAAGCTTGACTTGACTTCAACAGTTCTATTTTTTCTTTTGTGACAGCTCAGACATCAAAATAATGCTTTCCTTCTATAAAATAAAAACAGCATGACAAAAGGTGCTGAAATAAACTATATACGGAAGTGCGTGAGTGACAGTGTGTGCATGTGTTTTTGCAACGCATGTGTACACCCCGCCATACAAATTACACAATTCGTTGGGTATGTGGTATACACTAAAACAATTGCCTTGGAGCAAGTGAACACAACACGTCTCACACTGTATACATGCTGTAGAAGGGCTGGGCGATATGACCTCAAATCAATATCGCGAGAAATCGAGCAATTTTACCTCGATAACGATAAATGCACGATAAATTCCCACGTGGACTAAAATCAAAATAAATGCAGGAATTGCATATTGACTGTTTTTTTTATTGACCAACTGGTACACTTTACTTTCAATGAAAAATAAAAGTACAAAAATCATTTGTATGAACATTCCAAATAGCTTGCAGGGTTCGCGGTTAACTTTAAAAACTGCTTGCCCATAGGGCAAGTGCCACTAAAATTTGCCTTGCCCGAGTGGCCAAATTACTTGCCCGACTTGGGCAAGTGACAATTTTTTTTCTCTAAGAATAAAATGTTTATGGTTGTAAAATGTGCGCCACAAATGTAAATAAACATATAATCTGATAAGCATAAATTAATCTTGTTTTCATCATCAACCATGAAACCCTACTCACAAGAGCAAATGTATCATCCTGTGCAGTTATTGAAAATGTTAATTGTAGTTTTAATAATTAACAAATCTGCATGTTAAATTGGGAAAATGATATTACAGCAATCCAGATGATCAATTTTAAGTCCAGGAGAGCGTATTAATTGAGGAATCACATGAGTAAATTATGAGTGTGGCAAATTTGTGTATTCCTTTAAGACCAGTGCCTGTGGTGCTGCCTCCATAAGTTTCATAGCATAAACAGAACACAGTCACTGACACTATGTCAGGTCACATCATGGAGCTAATGAATTAACAGCCAATAATCAAATATTACTCCCTTCCTTACTCACAACTGAATTGTCTACTTAAAAATATTCGAGCTATTTTAGTCATGTCAGAGGAATCCGAAATGTTCGGATTTGAACGAACTCGTCGCCAATTTTCGGCCAAAATATCGTAGGTTTTTGTTGTGTTTTTCAAACTTCAAATGAGGATGCTACGACAGCGAGTTCCAATACTGCGGGATTTATTGACGTCCACTTTAACTCGACATTCACTGAACTAACTGATCCCCGTAGCGCCCGCCCATTGCCCCCGATAAGGCCAATGGACCATACCAAAACATAAGGGGTTGTCTGGGTTAAACCATCACCATACAGTGCACACAAACAGATCACACCACCGTTTTCGTCAAAATTAAAGATATTTGGCTGCTTTAAAAAATGCTTGCCCGGTCGGGCAAGTTGCCCATAATTTTACCTTGCCCGTGGCCAAATTTCACTTGCCCCGGGCAATCGGGAAGCGGTTAACCGCGAACCCTGAGCTTGCTTTGCATGACTTGAACAATGTCACAAAGAAAAAGGGTACCTCTTGCGAAATCTTTTTCTGCAAATAGATTGCGCCAAGATGCTCTCATGATGTAAATAATGGCAAATAAAAAAACGCTAAATAAAATGAAAGAAAATGTCAATGCAAGCCAAATAAACAAGTGGGTATTATCGGGGAAAATGTGCCGTCTCGAGTACTCTGCTGCGCAGTCGCCACTTGTCATCTATGTAATGCACAGTTAGGCTCAATCAGGGATCCATGTTGCGACCCGACCACAAGTCGGATGTAGATGCAAAATGCTTGACATGTCTAAGCTCCCGGCCCGATGTAGTCCATATCGGGAAATACGGCTTTCATGAAGCGTTTAAATCCTGTGCGCGCCACGTAACTAGAGGAGCTTTATCTTTAGCTATGTGCTAAGCTATCGCGTCCACCTCTGAGACGTTCTCTCGTATGGTGTCGCCTCCGTTCATGGGCTGTTGTCACTTGTCGAACCTTGCTTCTCACTTTGAACTTTCAGCACAGCATGGTTGTGTTGTGGGTGGTGAGAAAGCTTCTGGATTTGAATCGCCAGCAACGAGAGCGACAGACGGGTGGAGTCACATGACTAGAGGCGCTGTAGCGGTCTTAAAGGGGCATGAACATTGCCGCAGACAAAAGGCTTTTCTTTTTTTATTCATCGAATTTACTGACATGGGCAAAATGATTTCGGTCATTGTAATAAATTTCGGTAACGGTAAATTTTCGGTTTATCGCCCAGCCCTATGCTGTAGCATGGCTTTTTTTGCTGTGGGTGTCAAATATTTTACTTTGTTTTCAGAGTGCTTACAGACCTCTTGGTTTTGCCTCAAAATAATTGTCTGCAAAGCAGTCTGTGCCATCCGCATCATTGATGTGCAGGAGTAGCTTGTTGGTAATAAATAGCTGCAAGAAGTCCGCTGTTTGCCGCAGCATCCAGTGGTCCAGCGCTCGCAGTGAAAGTCTTGTCTGGCAGCCCGAACCATCCCCAAACATTTCGAGATGCACGCCCACTAAATTCCAGAAATATAAACATGGACAAACTTGACATTCTTCCAGATTCTGTCTCTTTGCATTGTTTTGAAGTTACTCCTGCAACTTTTCCACTTCTTCGATCCTCCCCATTGTCTGAAAAAGAAGTGTATATTTTGATTTGAAATAATGACCTCAACATACCAATACATTTGTTTATCATCTGAACTGGATTATTTTGAAACAACATTTGGGTTGGACATCTGGAATTTGTTGTTGTGTATATTCAGAGTAATCCTTTTCTTGTATATAGCTAAAGCAATAGTCGCTGGCCTTGAAAATGGGTACAAGACTTGACCAAATTAAGATGCCATAAGGTCTAATTTGCCCCTTCTCTACCACAACTGATTTAGAGGCCATTAGTAACAGATTTGAGAAGACCACTTTTAAAGATATGAAGCCAGAGCTCGGCACCGGACCCATTTTAATTATTTATTATAATTTTAATGTATTATTGAGCAAATGACACAATATGTCAGTAGTGATTACCACAGAAGTCATGTCAAAATAGTGCAAATTCTGAGGTCGACTTCAAATCAGACAGGCGGAGACGAGCGCCAGAGAAGAGATGAGAATCAGAAGAGATGTTGAAGAAGCTAATAACAAAAAAAACAAAAAAACACATCAAATCTCCATGTAGTAGCAACGGGGATGGCTCATGGGGTCAGGAGAAGTGAGCGGGAGATGGGGAGTATGAGGTGCCGTTGGGGACAAAAGTCAGGAATCGCTTCACACTTCTGAAATGCACTCTTACACACCAGTGAAATTGTTGTTGCTCATGCATACTTATGAAACACTATCATACATACGAGTGAAACGCTCTCATACACACTAGTGAAATAGTTGTTGCTCATACACTCGTCAAATGCGCTCATACACATAGGTGAAACATTCTCATACACACCAGTGAAAGGCGCTCAGGCACAATTGTGAAATTATTGTTATTCATAAATACAACTGAAACATGCTCATGCCCATACACGAGTGAAATGCTTTCATACAAACACCCACACTGTTGAAAATGCTGTCATGAACACAAGATCGCTTACAAATACTAAAATGTAAAAATTAATCATTTATTTAGCAGGGATGCATGGTGGGCGACTTGTTAGCACGATGGTCTCACAATGCAGAGGTCGCGGGATTGATTCCGGCTTTCCTGTTTGGAGTTTGCATGTTTCCCACACGCCTGCGCGGGTTCTCCGGTTTCCTCCCACATTCCAAACACATGCATGGCAGGTTGTTTGGACACCCTAAATTGGTGTGAGTGTGAGCGCGGATGGTTGTTTGTCTTTGTGTGACCTGCGATTGGCTGGCAACCAGTTTAGGGTGTACCCCACCTACTGCCCCAAGATAGCTGGGATAGGCTCCAGCACCCCCCGCAACCCTTGTGAGGAGAAGCCGTACAGATAATGGATGGTGGGATGGCATTCATAATGGACGGCCGCCACGGTGGGCGACTTGTGAGCACGATGGTCTCACAATGCAGAGGTTGTGGGATCGATTCCGGCTCCGGCCTTCCTGTGTAGAGTTTGCATGTTCTCCCAAGCCTGCGTAGTTTTCTCTGAGTTCGCCAGTTTCCTCGCACATTGCAAAAACATGCATCCATTTACTCTGATGCCAATGTTTTCTGTACCTTATGGCAGATTTTTCTCTTTGCCGAAGACTATTAGCACTTGTAGAGCGAGGACCTGTGCCACAGTCGTCAACTGCACCCTAAAATCTGATCATTTTGTATTTTAGACATTACACACTACACAGTTAAAGATGGTCCAAAAAAGAAAAATGGATTAATGTATTTCAACTTACATAATACTCTTTAAAGAGCTGACCAGCTCATTCCCAGAGGTACGTATTGGGGCGTATTGGTCGTCTTTACAGAAGACTCCAGGAGGTAACTCAGGTTTGACCTTCAGCCACAACAGAGTGTTGGGTGTGAGTGCTTCCAAGTCGTTGAGGTCGGAAGATGTCCTTGTGATAGGCCTGCTGTTTATAACTGCTTCAGCCTCACCAAGCAAGGTATATTGACTTTCTTCACCCGAAATTTGTTCTTTTACAGTGACATTCAGGATTTTTCTCACAGACCAAATAAGTCGCTCACAGCTTCCTCCGTGGTGGGAACCTGCTGGGGGATTGCTATGCCACTGAATACCTTTTTGCAGCAAGTGTTTCTCGATTTACTTAGTGTTCCATTCTTTGATTGATTTCTTCATTTCACTGTCAGCTGATCTAAAGTTGGTTCCGTTATCAGAATACATCTCTCTCACTTGTCCTCTTCTGACAAGAAATCTTCGGATTGCGTTGAGACAAGCATCTGTGTCACGTGAAGATGCAATTTCCAGATGTACGGCTCGTACAGCGAGACATGTAAAAATCACGCCGTATCTCTTTACTTGTCCTCTAACCCTACTTACTTAGAATGGACCAAAATAATCAACGCCAATTCTCTTGAAAGGCGGATCGTCAGGTAGCACTCTTCTGATGACTCTAGCAGCTCGAGGTATCCAAAACTGTTGATGCAGATTAGCCATCATGTGGTTCCTTCCAGCGTGAGCTGTAATCTCATGAATGTATCTCAGGACTAGCTTTGTGTTATGTGAATCCTTGGCAAGATGGCTTGCTGTTTTGCTGTTTCAGGCATGGCTGCGTGGCTCAACTGTCCACCAACCCTCATGACACCATCTTGAAGTACTATATTGAACTTGTAAAGTGGGCTACTTTTCTTCACCCTTTTTTGTTTTTCAAATATGGCTAAATCTTTTTTGAAACTTCGCCTTTGACAGTATTTCACAAGTTCTCTTTCTGCTTTATCCAAGTCGTCGCAGGTCAAATACTTTCCTTTGACAGTTCTCTTGAATAAATTCATCTTGCCTTCTTCACCTAATGTGATTAACTCCTTTCTATTTTCCTTTACTCTGTCAGTAAGTCTTTCAGCTTTAGAAACCAGGCTACGGCCTGCTTCAATGCTGTCCAAGACGAATAATGGTTCATCCACTGGCCCAGAGAATCTTTGGGCTACAGTGACTGAATTACATGCACTTGAGTCACTCATTTGACCTCCAGGTCATTAATTGGTAATTTGAAGTGGTTTTTGTGTTTAACTAAATTCCTGGACACTGCCTGATTTTTTTCAGAGCTGTACAACCACTAGAAAGGGTGGTTCCCACAATGTGAGTTTTGCTCAGGTGGCCCAACAATGTCACAAAAACAAGTAGGGGTGTGTGTGTGTGTTTGTATAAGCTACATGTTGGGGACCAACATCGGACAGCACACCCACTGTAGGGGACCAAAATTTTTGTGGGGACCAAAAATCTGGGCCCCACAAAAAAGAGCATTGAATTCAGTGATAAGAAGCTCAGGGGGAGGTCCTGTCAAAGTTTCAGGGCTTCCCAGGAAGGTCACAAAAACAAGACGAGTGTGCTAGAAATGTGTGTGCGGAAAAATTACTCAGGATCGCTGTCTAGTGGTCGGTCCCGGTACTGCACTTACGCACACTTCACACACTCGGCTGGTCTGCGCATGTGCAGGACAGTCTGCTTTATGTCAGGCAGCCACCCTCCCCTCCCCCACAGCCCAACCCGAAAAATTGAGATGTTAGTTAAGTATTTATTCCTATTATTGAGTGAGATTACATATTTTTACTTGGCAGCTGGCACAACAGCTAAGCTTGGAGCACAGTTATTGCAAAATAAAATAAATAAACAGTAACAACAATAACGATTGTTAATATTGTTATACTTTATAGCGTAACCTATTTATACTAATTTTCTGTATGCAATTTCAAGTGCAACTAATATAGTTGTGCATATAGATAGCCACCAAACTCCATACATTAGATAAAAATAAGAGCCACGATGTTAACCAATTAACAGTTCAAGAAAAAAGCAGACATCCAAGAACTTGCTTTGTTACTTTTGCGTGGCCAGAACTACAAACCCCAAAGCAGAGCAAACCCAAAACATCAGAGAAAGTACAATACTTTTGTCAAGGAGTGGTGCTGCTGCTTTGCGATCGCTGCCACCATAGTGAACGCGCTCCCACATTCGTGCACACGCACACATGCCACACACCTGTTTTCCACGTCCTGTCAGTCCACTCCGTCGGTCCGCATTTATTTCGTTGGTCAGCCATCACGGTTGGGTGCGCACTAGATCGCTGTTAAACCATCTTCTACGCCACAGTCCTCGTGTTCAACAAACATTTCTCCCGAATTCGCCTACCATGCACAACTCTCCACTTTCAAACCAAGCGCCGCTGTTACTTCCGGGTTTTTAGCGCCAAGCACTTGACGCTAGCGTGTGACGTCATGGCGAAATACTAGGTTTTAAAATAAAAATTTTCTTTTTTTTGTACAGTCTAAGTGCATGGGGTTATGATAGATCGAATGAGTATACCTTTATGTACTCACTAACATTTATGTTGATCATAAAATGTTGTTTTGATGAAGAAAACTGTTATTTTTTAGAATCAATTGGCTTAGGGCACTTGGGCAAACTACGGCCCGGGGGCCACTTGTGGCCCGTTAAACGTTTCAATCCAGCCCCCCAAACTTGAAAAAAATTAAATGAATAAGCCTTGTTAATGGTTTATTTTCTAAATACTGTGGTTTTTCAAAGACATATATATTGTTGTAATGCTTTTGTTCACTTTCGTTTAAAATTAAATGTATTTTAGGACTCATTGTGCCCCCCCCCTCCCAATCAAAAAGTTTGCCCATCCCTGGCATAGTGGATGGGCCGAGGAGTTTAAAAGGCACACATCATGCATTTTTCAGTCAGTTTTAGCCAGGGCTTGGTATGGGGAAGACCAGCTGGTTTACATGTAATCATTAAATTTTCCCAAGTTTTATTTAAGTTAATTGGACAAAACAAAAAAAACGCAATATTCTTCTGCCAGAGAGTATGTAATATTCTTCTGCCATTTTATTGTAGAGGGCCATTTTGAGCCCCTAACAATATTATTCAACCAAGAGATCATGAGTCGTCGCCCACTTACTTTCTGAAGTCAGCTGGGATGTCACGGCTGTGACCCTCGTGAGGATAAAGTGGTTCAGATGGAAAAGTAGGACTAAGGGCTTTTTCTCAGGTTTCCATGCGCAAATCCATGTATATTAGGTTAATTGGAGACTCTAAATTCTCTACTCATCAAATGACATTCGTGACCCTGATGGATAGATAAAATAGATTATTAATCTGCCATGGGAAGTCCAAGGTGTCTGGTAGAAAGAAATGCATTCATACACTCATTACACAGTCAACCAAGCAAAGACACAAAGCCTAGGGCAGGGGCGGGCAAAGTTTTTGATTGGAGGACCACAATGGGTTCTAAAATATGACAGAGGGGCCGGACCAGGAGCAGATGGATGGAGTGTTTTGGAAACCTCACCTCATCTGAGAAAAAAAATACATTTAATTTTAAATGAAAGTGAATAAAAGCATTCCAACAATAATATTTGTCTTTGAAAACCACAGTGTTTAGAAAATAAAACATTAACAAGGTTTATTCATTAAATTTTTTTCAAGTTCGGCGGCCCGGATTAAAACTTAACGGGCCGCATGTGGCCCCCGGGCCGTAGTTTGCCCTCGCCTGGCCTAGGGCATAAACACATACATGTAATATCCAATCCGCTTATTCTCACAAGGATAGCGTGCTGGAGCCTACCCAGCTGTCAACGGACAGTAGGCGGGGCACACCCTGAAGTGGTTGCCAGCCAATCGCAGGGCACGCAAAGACGAACAACCATCTGCGCTCAAACTCACTCACAAATGCAACCTCCACACAGGAAAGCTGGGTCCCGGGATCGAACCCTGCACCTTGGGACTGCGAGCCGGATGTCCTAACCAGTCTTAACTCATTAAATACCAGCCATTTTCACTGGAGCAACCCGCTCAATCCCAGCGTTTTCCTGGGTTTTGACTAATATTGCAAGGCCCACAGAATATAGTATTCTAATGCTATATAGACATGGAGCACACCCGAAGAAAGATGAGACTCTCTTCTTTCAACAGAAAAAAATGTTTGTTCCTATCTTTTTCCATTCTTGAGCAATCGGCATTTGAAAATAGCTAAATTTCATGAAAACTCCAATCCCTGGGGAAAAAACTGAGAAAATGAGCTTTTTGTAAACTGATGCATTTTGACCATAATTTGAATTTTGACACTATTATTTATGGCTTTTATGACACCTCTAACATCTAAATAATGCATGCCTTCTATAAAATAACAAAAAAAAGCACAAAAAATGTTTTTGATAAAATAAATTTATTTGCACATAACACTAAACGACTGAACTGTTGAACTATGTACAAAAATGAAATACATCAGTGTCATACATACTTTTTTTTTGTGTGATATAAAATAAAACAGTTGCCTTGATGCAAGGGCACACAACATAGTTCACACCACATTCTTGTTTCACTCCGTTTGCCTTTGCACAAACAGACCCGACACTTTCGTTGTGGTCTGGCTTTGCTGGTCCGTGGAAAATAGGCGAGCTTGTGTTTGTCCACTGGGGTTTGTGTGAAAATAATTGTCTGGGAAGTGATTGCTGGCATCCGCGATGTGCTGCAGAAGCTCATCCGTGAGAAACAGCTGCAGGAAATCAGCTGGCTCCTCAGACTCCAAATGGGCAGCGGCATTCAGTGGTCCAGGGGTTGCTGTAAAGTCGATTTTCCTCGGTTGCCATCCAGTGTGACGCCATCCGGAACCACTGCTTCCTGATGCACAACCTGTAAATTACAGAAATATAAACAATTGGAAATATATATTTATTGCTGCATTTTATTGCTGGCGTGTGAAGTTTCATATTATAATTTACCTTTCTTTACACCAACAAGACGAGGAGGAACTTTCTTGCCGCGGGATGCACAATCTGTGAATTTTAGAAAGTATGCATGATTACCACACCATTCAGTATTGTTGTTTCCTCGTCGGGGAGGAGATGCGCTCGCGCGTAACTGCACATTTACGCGACATTTTCTGCCCGCAAGATGCATGATATGTACAATAAAAGCATGAGGGCTAAAACCACATGTTCAATGGTAACTTGCGAGCGTTTACTTCCTCGTCGGCGAGGACTTACGCTCGCGTGTAATTGTGCAATAGGCGCCCGGACGAGAAAGTCAGCGAGCAAGCTTGCGTCTAACTGCACATTTACGCGACATTTTCTGCCCGCAAGATGCATGATATGTACAATAAAAGCATGAGGGCTAAAACCACATGTTTAATGGTAACTTGCGAGCGTTTACTTCCTCGTCGGCGAGGACTTACGCTCGCGTGTAATTGTGCAATAGAGGCGGCCGGACGAGGAAGTCAGCGAGCAAGCTCGCGTCTAACTGCACATTTACGCGACATTTTCTGCCCGCAAGATGCATGATATGTACAATAAAAGCATGAGGGGTAAAACCACATGTTCAATGGTAACTTGCGAGCGCTTACCTCCTCGTTCGGGGGGATCTGGTGAGGACTCTCAGCTGCTTTGGCTATTGTCCGAAGGCAGGCGATGCAGGCCGCAAGGCACGCGCACCCTCTTTAGACGCCGTTTTGTTGTGACGACGACGAAGCGTCATCCTCTCAACCAAAGCGTCTCCATCGCCTTGATGCTTTTAGGAAGCTTTTTTTTACAAAAAAGCATTCCTCGATCGTCATTTGCTTGGAGGATTTCATTGCTAACGCTACTAATGCGACTGCTGCTAGTGCTGCCGATGCTGCTGCTACCCACGCTGCTCTCCACACTTATAAGTCTACCCCAGGATCCCGCCCCCCCATTTGTACCTCTGGCGCAGATTCAAGGCGGATCTTTTGCACCTCTGCCCCCTGCTGGGTGATTTTTACATGATTCACAATGCGGACAAGGCTGATTCTCAGTCAGAGGTTGCATCAGACCCTTATGTACACTATGACGTAAAAAAGACAGGAAACGTACTTATACGTCTTTGGTAGAGGGCGCCATTGCATTAAAAGACGTCTTTGTACGTCTAAGGGAGTAAATGAGTTGAACAAAGTACAGGGTCCTTCACCTGACTACAGATGATCTTCTGGGGACTTTATTTGGTTTTAATCACTTTTGGGGTCTGTATCTATGCACACTCCCTGGTTTTGCTACCTTCCCGGGTACCACATACACACTGCTTAGTTTCTCTGCCTTCGTGGGTACCACATACATATTGCTTGGTTTCTCTGCCTTCCTGGGTACGACATACACACTGCCTGGTTTTGCTACCTTCCTGGGTACCAGTCACACAAACGTCAGACGACTCAGCACATACCGACTGTCTCAGCACTACACACTTTCACTCCAAGGCAGTGCTGTGAACCAACTTACTGACAAGAGGTAGTATTTAGAATTTTAAAAAGTGCTTGAAAGGTTTTGTTCATGTAAAACCAACAGATTATGACATTATTATTATTATTTAAATCAGTATTAAACAGCATCAGCATAGGTTAAAGATATTATACAGACTATATACGATAAAAAAATAATAAACCACCCTTGCTTTTCCGTCATTTCTTGTATAAGTTAACACACAGATGTATAACATTTGTTTATACAAATATAACGATTAAAAAGTAGCTGATTAGAGTTTTAATTTTGTATTCATTAATCTGTAATAAAAATGGACATATTTTGGTTAATAAAATTAACAAGAAATAAAAGTAAAGGGTGTTCTAATACTTTTTTCAAGATTGTCCTAACATACATTTAATGTTTACAGTATATGTCTTCGGAAGAAGCGCAGCATTAGATTTTTTTTTTTGTTCTCTCTCTTTGACTTCTGAATTTGAATTTCTGTCACAGATGTGCTTGAATTCTATTTTGGATGATTTGTGTTAAACTGCACAAATATTTGAAGAGCCATAGAATTCAAGAATCACACCAGTGCTGCTACTCCTCCGAACGGGTGAACGCCCTTGATTAACAACCTGCGTTGAGGTGGCTTTTGAGATTCGTGGTGTGGGAGAAAAATCTCTGAAGGCATTCTTAGACTTCAAGAGAGGGTCCACAATTTTCAAAGATTCACTTCCGTCTGAATCAGAGGCCTCACTTGTATCCGGAATATATTCATCTCCACTGTCATCTGAGTTGGAGTAATAATGCTTATCCATTCCAAAGTCAGCCTGTTTTTTTAATCTAAAAAACAACAACAACAACGAAATATAAAGGATAGAAGGCAGGAGACCAATAAAATATATGCAATTTGCTTGTAAGATTCCCTGAAATCTATATGGGTTGTTTACCTGTATACTTTTGGTCCTCCTGAGCCTTGGGATAGTAATATGGTCTGGGTCTGAGGCACAAAGTTCAGGGGCAGGATTTGACAATGATTCGTCAGAATCTGTGTCGTTATTCCAAGGAAGATTCAGCCCATATTTTTTGTCCAAGGGAGGAGACTGGGTTGCATCAGAGTCCAAGAGAAAATTGAGAACCCATTAAATACTTAATCCCCAGAGGAATCTGCACAGAAAAAGGTCTTAATTCTATTTGAAAAAAAAAAAAAACTAAAATATTGATGAATGATATTATGACAAAATAATGTAATAACAAAATTAGAATGATTTTAGGAAATTATTTGCAAAACCAAAACATTGTGGTCCGATAATAATGCATATAATTATTCTACGCAGCTATATTTAACAAAAACACTTAATTGACCGTAACAAAAAGCTCCCGGGAGGAAAACTACATTAAATGTTTTTTTAACAGGGCAGTGAAAATATTGGAAAATAAAAAAAATAATGAATAAAATAATTTGAAAAAAGAATTCAATGTGTATCGATGGACCCATATGAAATACTTATATCGCTATGTACTTATCAGCCATATCGCCCAGCCCAATATGTAACTGCAACTTCAAAACCTCGGGCCATAACAGGATTGTAACATGGGATGCATATCTTCATTCCTAAATTTGTAGATCCCGAGGAGGCTGCTCAATGGTCCTGGTAATGTAAACCTCAACCAATTCGGTCACAGCCAATGTTCTCCATCCTTGTTAAGAAGTTTTGATTGATTTAATAGATATACTATTGCAAACTATACCAGAATTTTATACATTTTAAACTTTTGATCACAATTTTACCTATTTTCTAAAAATCTGAAGAATCCACATGCCAAATCACCTGCTGTGGACACATAGGTTCTGTTCTGACAGATAATTCAGTTACAGGTTGTGTACTTAAAGCCAATAAGAGGGCAATGCAGCAGTCGACAGCCTGACGAAAGCTTAAGTCTCCCAATGAGAGAACTGTAGTGGCTGGTAGGTTCTTAGATTGTAACATAGTAAAGACATACACTACGCATAACTGTATATCATATGATGATGAGGGAAAATATTATTAGCTACGATTTATGTCCAGATATATTAGAAAACTTGTCCAACCAGCACAGGTCTATCTAACTGTAATTTTAACATCTCAAGACACGACAGGATGACCACATGATACGCATACCTCCTTTTCAGAGTCTGTCAAACCTTGAGAAGGCTGCTTCGATGTTCTGGTGGCATCAACCTCAGCCGATTCAGTCATTGTCGGTTGTCCTCCATCCTAATGAACAAGTTGAATATTAATTTAATGAATTAAAAAAAAGAAAATGGATCAGAATTTTACACATTTTAACGAACAAGTTCACGAATGAAACAAAACCAATTACTTTAGCGCATGACAATTAATCTTCAGTAGAGATATGTTGTGACTGATATTTCAGTCACAGGTTGTCTTTTGAACGCCACCAGGGCCGCAATGGAGCACAGGACAGCCAAAAGTCTTCTTGTCGGACAGCTGTAGTGGCTGGTAGGTTCTAAGATTATAACATAGTAAAGGCACATACAACTCCTAACTGTATTTCATATGATAATGAAGGAAAAGATGATTAGCTATGATTTATGTCAACAATAAAAATGGCTCTACGGGGTCCCCACGAACGCAAACCTGACAGTTGGGTGTCAGATGGCCAACATACCTGACTCGCAATTCAACTCAACTGGACCCCACAACACAAGAAAAAGCTGAGTGAGCCTCAAACCAGACATACACATTCACTGACAAATATCCTGTGACACCAGATATATTAGAAGTCTTGTCTAATCAGCACACGTCTATCTAACTGCAATTTTAACATCTCGAGACACGACAGGATGAGCACACGATACGCATACCTCCATTTCTGAGTCTGTAAAGCCTGGAGGAGGCTGCTTCGATGTTTTAGTAGCATCATAAATTTATTGAATTAATTATATTTGAGGTTGGATTAGATTTTTACACATTTTAAGCCTTAGCCACCCAAAACAAAACATAAGCTCATGAATGAAATAAAACTAATTAATTTCGCCCATGCCAATTAATCTTCTGTAGACACGTGTTGTGACCAGTGTTGTTTTTGGCAGGCATTTTAGATTTTGTCCAAGTCATTTGGACAAAGTGCTGATTTGTTTACATCACATTTAGTCATCCCAATTCGTTATAGTTTTAGTCCAGTTTTAGTCAACGAAAACTAAAAAAAGGGTTTTAGTCCAGTTTTAATCGACGGAAACGCAAAAAAAGTTTTACCCTAGTTTTCGTCAATTTATTCACAAAGGTTTTAGTCCAAGCGGCACGGTGGCCCAACTGGTTAGCATGATGGCCTCACAATATTGAGGTCGTAGGTACGATTCTGGCTCCGGCCTTCCTGCGTGGGTTTCCTCTGGGTAATCCGGTTTCCTCCCATATTCTTAAAACATGCATGGCAAGTTGCTTGGACACTCTAATTGCCCCGAGGCATGAGTGTGAGCGTGGATGGTTGTTCGTCTATGCATGTCCTGCGATTGGCTGGACACCAATTCAGGGTGTACCTCGCCTACTGCCGAAGACAGCTGGGATAGGCTCCAACACCCCCCGCGACCCTAGTGAGGAGAAGCGGTACAGATAACGGATGGATGGATGGATGGATGGGTTTAAGTCCATTTGAGTTAAAACAAGGCATTCAAGGTTTCCACCCAATAACAAAGACTTTTGGATGGACTACTAAGGATTCTTCATTACAAACAGAAAAAAGTGGCAACAGTGGAATCAATACTCACTGCTCCAAAATAAGCAGAGAAGCAAAACATTTTGTTGGGCAACTGTTGTGGCTTTATTTCACTAAAAGCAACATAAAATAATTTATGAACCACATGCTAACAATTTTGTCTAGTCAACGAAAAAAATTCATGTACATCACGTCATGTTTTCGTCATAAAAGAACCTCGTATAGCTTGTCATCGTCATTAAAAAAGGGGCGTTAACGAAGTATTTTCGTCATAGTCATCAGTGACGAAAACAACACTGGTTGTGACTGATATTTCAGTCCCAGGTTGTCTCCTGAACACCACCAATTGGGCAAGGGCGCGCAGGAAAGCCTGGGGTCTTCTATTTTTACAGTATAGAAAGGCTAAATATCAAATTGAAACAGTGTTTTATATCATGAATATACAGGGTTGGTGCTGGTTCTGGTAGGGAAACCACAACATAAAGATGTCCTTAATTAGTCCCACAATGGGGATATTTGCAATATGGCATATGATGGCCTAACAGGGCCACCGCCCAGAAAGGAGTAACGCAGAACTTTGTAATACTGTCACTCCCTGACCAGTTCGTTGTTCCTGCAGAGCCAAACTTTGACTCAGACCCACAAATTTGAATTACAGATAGTGGACAATGGAGAACTCCCCCAGTCAGTCAGCATGTTCAACTTCCATAGAAACCTCACATACATTTATTAGATTGCCAAACTAATTGGAAACTACATCACCAGAACACCACAAGTGGGCTCTGTTATTGTACTTAAAGATGCATCTTACAAACCTGTGTTCTCCAAGTCCAGCTGGTCCATAGTCTTAAGTTATTTCTTCGCCAACATCAATGTCTCGGAGCGCAAACAGACAGAGGTGTGGTCTGTCCTCTGTTGTCATCTTCTTCATTTTACAGTTGGGGTGCATGTGGTCATCATTAACCAGTCTTCCCAGACTGCCATCTTCTTGAGCTGCATCAACACTTAAAATAGATTAAAAAAAAAAAAACAATTATTCAATCAATGTCAGAAATTAATCTTTGAGACAATCTTGTGTACACAAAACATAAAAATAGGAAATCCACAATTTTTAAATCTAAATCAAATCATACAAGAAATTTCTATTGGAATCAGACCCTATTAACAGCTTGTCTTTGAGACTTCATGATCTATATTTTCATTTGTACAGATTCAACGCATGAATAAAAGTAATTATACATTTTTGCTTAGAGAATGATTTTTCCCCTAACACTTATGGGATGAGTATGTGTTTATTTTTTTAAATAAAAACAAAAATAAGATAACATCTCAATCTTTGCCTCACCTCCAAGTTTTTTCTTGCCGGCGGAAGTCAAACAAAAAGACAGTGCCTCTTCCATCCATCTTCCTGCGTTGAGATTCATCAGAATCTATCAATTTTCCTCTGTACTCCATAATAAAGAATAAAGTCGTCTTTCCTGAAAGGGGCCTTGGTAAATACTCCTCGACCTAGTTAACAGGGAAATCAAGTTAGCTTCGTCATATTTTTAAGCACACAAATAAGGAGTCATCATATTCATTTGGGCCACTATACTAATGTAGGGTGGTTTGAAACATTGCTTCTTGTGAGGGATAGAGCAGAGCCCTTCTTTATGATTTTAAAGGAACAGACCAGCCAAAATTCATTTTCCAGCATTGCATTAGCCAGTATGTATTAGGACTGAAAGTACAAATGTCAATTGCACCTGGTTACGTAAAAAAAAAACTTTAAGATTATTTAGTTTCAAAACAATGACATACACTGTACACAGTCATATTGGATCGCGTCACGTGATCTCTGTGACGTATTACGTGCTTTACACTAGACTATCAATATCGGACTTGTTCACCGGTCTATTGTGGTATAAAAATGCCGGAGGGCGTCATCAAGTACAGCCTTAATTTAGATAGAACTCCTACCATCAGGTTTCACACTCACTGAAATAACTTGAAACTGACAAAAGTGGCAAAAGAAAAGGTCAAGACACTCTTAATGTAAAATAACCACTTAAAAAACGATGTCAGCTTGGTTATCAGAAAACAATAATACATCTTAGCAAAAGCGTTAACATCATACCTTTAAATTAGTTTATATACTTCGCTTCTAACTCTGCAGTCTTGTCCAGACCCTTGACTGCATGTTCAATAGTATCCTGCTTTGGGGACTTCCTGCATCTCAGGGAAGGCATTGTTTATTCTATAAAGAAAAAAGACAGTATTGTGTTGAGAATTATTAATACTATGGGCTAAATGGAGTTTTAACAATATCAGTGTAAGAAAAATAAATTATAAATTAAAAAAATATCAATTCCTCCATCCCAATTAACGATTTCAACCAAAATAGTTTATATTGAAGTTTAAACAACAGACACAGACAGATTTATGCAGTGTGACTACAAAAATCTTACCAAAATTGCATTCACAGTAACCTTTGCTTTAAGAATCATGTAATTAACCAGTGAACATCGTGTCTTACACAAAAATTAATGACAGAAATTATCATGGTACTTGCATTCTGTTGTTCTATAACAAAAGTGCAAGCTGTTAGCTCCGCAAAGCTAACGCAACAAGCTAGCGTCCCTCGTGCTCACATTCAATGCAAACCTGACCACCGGATGACAATACGCGTCGGTTTAGTTCTTTAAATGAGTAAAAGCACCATGACGTTTTATAATTATTCAATGCTTAACTGGAGCTCGTCAATTATGTCAATGTAGGAGCACATGTTTGCTAGGCCAGTGTTGTAGGCCCACATCCATGGTGCTACTTTGTATAGTGTTTTCCACACAACTATCTCTAACTATGAACAAATGCACTCGACGCATGTTTTGAAAAAAACCCAACGAAAAACACTTACCTCTCCGTTTCAACAGCAGTTCGAACTTCGAAGTGGTGATATTCTCCAGCGTTAAGCACCTGCTCGAACTGCGAATAGGTAAAATTCAACAGCGTCTTTTTTCTGTCTTAATAAGGACGCGATGAGAGGAGGAGCGCTTGCCTTTTCGTCAGCACGCCCCGCGCGGGTGGTGCTGCTTTATCACTCTCTATCTGTGCCCGCCCGCCGGCATGTCGATAGAAAAATAATATTTTCAAACATTACTTTCATCTTCTGAACGTTTTGTAGTGAATTTAACAGGTTCACCACTTTTTTCAAATACACCAATGGAAAACAGGTCTTAATTGAGGAAACATACAAAGAGCGTCTCACAAACACCTTATGATGAGCAATGTAATTTGATCACGTTTTTTGTCACTGCCTGGACGTTGGGTTCACTGGCCTGGTGGCAGTGGCTTGTAGACACTGTCACTGAGTGGGAACGGATCTCAAGGTGGGTCAAACTAACCCAAGCAGTGGATCGGTCCGTTTTTTAAATTTATTAATTTTTTTATTTTATGTATTTATTTATTATTTAATACAAGGGCTTCGGCTCACTACCAGTGGGCGGGACCAAAGAATTTGGGTTTCCTTTGAGCTAGGAGGCAGTCAAAGGCAGTCCAATCCCCGGCAACATAAAGCGCCTAGCTCTGGGGACATGGAATGTCATTTCTCTGGTAGGGAATGAACCCGAGCTGGTGTGTGACTAGACCAGTGGTTCTCAATTATTTCCTGTCATGCCCCCCCTACCAAGAAGAAAACAATTCGCACCCCCCCACCACAATTTTCTTTTACATTTCGTACTAATGTACATGTTCTTTGCATATTAATGTTAGATTGTCAATAAAATATCTTACCTTAACAAAGCTAAATTGATAAAAATAAAATATCATTTTGAGAACGACTATTGTGAGGATCTCGAAACTCAGTACTCTGTGGTGCTAATATTGATGAGATGATAAATATGTTGAAGCCACAGAACAAAAAGATTAGATATTGTTTGGAAATTAATGACGTACATAAAGGAATATCAGCCTTGATTGGAGTACATTACTGCATTTAAATTTTTAATAAAAATGAAACAATTATTGATGTTATGACCACTATGAAGAATTTAAAAAACTATATATAGGGATAATTATAGTTTTCATTTTGTTATGTGTAGTCTGTTCATGTTGCATTATTTTTATGACAAAGACGATGGTTAATCGTAGGTTTGTTGCCCAAATGTACCATTACAACCTGATTAATGTTGAGAATGACGAACTCAAACTGGACACTGAAACGTAAAAACACATGGACTTCTTGCCCCTGTCCTCACACGTGCACACACACACACACCATACACGAAGATCCGGGAGGTAAGGACGGCTGTCCTACAGGATGCGGATGGAAGAACAACTGCAGCGGAACAATGCCAGGGATGTCTGGAGGGGCCTGAAGACCATCTCAGGCCACGGACAAGCAGGTAAGACCCAGAAGGGGGGGGGGCTTCAGTGGGCAAATGAGTTGAACCTATTTTTCAATAGGTTTGATCAAATGTCTGACCCCGCTCAGGCTTCCCTGATGCAGCCCCCACCCACCCCTCCTGCCACTGCGAACAAGACCCTCTCTCCCCCTCTCTCGCCCCTCTCTCTCTCCACAGGCTCCAGTTCCCAGCCTCATCAGACAACCACCACTTCCTCCTGCTCAGCCTTGTTCCTCACAACATCTCAGGTGAAGAACCAGCTGAGGAAGATGAAGGCGAGGAAGGCGGCAGGCCCAGATGGGATCAGCTCCCAGCTCCTCAAATCCTGCGCAGACCAGCTGTGTGGAATCGTCCAGCACATGTTCAACCTGAGCTTGAAGCTGGGCAGAGTCCCCCAGCTGTGGAAAACATCCTGCCTGGTTCCGGTTCCAAAGACACCCCATCCGAAGGAGCTCAACAACTTCAGACCAGTGGCGCTGACGTCTCATCTGATGAAGACCCTGGAGAGACTGGTCCTCGTCCATCTGCGCCCCCTGGTCAGCTCCTCAATGGACCCACTCCAGTTTGCATACCAGCCTGGCATCAGTGTGGATGATGCCATCATCTACCTGCTCCACACTTCACTCTTCCACCTGGAGAAGGCGGGGGGCACGGTGAGGATCATGTTCTTTGATTTCTCAAGTGCTTTCAACACCATCCAGCCCGCCTTATTGGGAGACAAGCTGGAGCAGGCGGGAGTGGCCCACCACCTCATCACATGGATTCACAACTACCTCACAAACCGGCCACAGTACGTGAGAACACAGGACTGTGTGTCTGACGTGCTCCTCTGCAGCACGGGAGCGCCGCAGGGAACTGTGCTGGCTCCCTTCCTGTTCACCCTCTACACCTCGGACTACAAATACAATTCCACAACCTGTCACCTGCAGAAGTTCTCTGATGACTCTGCGATTGTTGGCCTCATCACTGACGATGACGATCGGGAGTACAGAGGGGTTACGCAGGGGTTCGTGGACTGGTGTCAGCAGAACCGCCTCCAAATCAACGCTGGGAAATCCAAAGAGCTGGTGGTGGATTTCCGCAAGCGTCGGCACTCTCCACCTGCACCAGTGAATATCCAGGGAACAGACGTTGAGAGGGTCTCAACTTACAAGTACCTGGGTGTTCATCTGAACAATAAACTGGACTGGAGCGACAACACAGACGCTCTCTATAGGAAGGGTCAGAGCAGACTCTTCCTACTCAGGCGGCTGAGGTCCTTTGGCGTTCGGGGAACACTCCTCAGGAACTTCTATGACTCGGTGGTTTCATCAGTCATCTTCTATGGAGTGGTCTCCTGGGCAGGAGGCATCTCGGGCCGAGACAAAAAGAGACTGGACAAACTGGTGAGGAGGGCCAGCTCTGTCCTGGGCTGCTCCCTGGACTCTGTGGACTCAGTGGGGGGCAGAAGGATGACGGCAAAACTGTCATCAATGCTGGACAAACCAGCCCACCCATTCAATGACACTCTGAGAACACTTTACAGCTCCTTCAGTGACAGACTTTTACACCCTCGCTGTACCAAAGAGAGATTTCGCCGCTCCTTCCTGCCAACTGCTGTCAGACTTTTTAACAAGAACATTGGGTCAGGCCTACAAACGGGAGGGCATTAGTGCAATTGTGCAGTCCTAGGATGCAATATTAACTACTACTGTACTTTCAGCCAAGGGTGTACTTAAATATTGACCAATGATGTATTTTGTTTACCATTACAGTATTCTTATTACAATACTTCTATCACTGTAGTATTTCTACCACTGCAGGATGTTCACTATTACAGTACTTTTATCATTGCAGTACTTTTATCATTGCAGTATTTTTCTATCATTGCGGTACTTTTACTATTACAGTACTTTTACCATTGCAGTACTTTTACCATTGCAGTACTTTCATCATTGCAGTATTTTTCTATCGTTGCAGTACTTTTACTATTACAGTACTTTTACCATTGCAGTATTTTCTATCATGCAGTACTTTTCTATCATTTCAGTACTCTTACCATTACAGTACTTTTATCATTGCAATATTTTTATGATTGCAGTATTTTCAATCATTCAGTAGTTTTTATCATTACAGCGTTTCCCCCTCCGTATAATGGACAAACATTAGGAGTGTTTCCTTACACTTAGATACGTTTATACTGTGTATATTTGCATGCTTTTTCTGAATGTCTGCTGCTAATGTTATACATTAACGGCTACATTACGCCGCCGACTCTGTGTGATCTATATCTTTGCTGCTGTAACACCTCAAATTTCCCCATTGTGGGACTAATAAAGGACATCTTATCTTATCTTATCTTATCTTATCTCTCCTACAACGAGGCAAGGGCCTCCACCAAGTCACCCCAGGGACAAGTTTTATTCCCTGATGGTCATCAAATTATGAGGATCTCATTCTACGCCGGAAGGGAGGAGGGGAATTTTTCCCTAATGTGAGGTTTTCGCTCCTCCACTGATGATCACACTGTTGTATGATTTCATTATGATGATCTGTCTTAAAGCCGTAAGGACATGATTTTTAAATCCACAACAGGAGGGAAATGTAAGATGGGCTGAGGATAGGTAATCAGTTTGTGTATTCATAATCATGTTTTTATACACTCATTAATGTTGAACACACACAGAGACACTTACTTGTTATTTTAACACACACACACACAGACACCGTATCCTGAAGATGTGTTTAGTTAAACTGACCTTGGGTTATGATTTTCTGCCTGCTGGAGTCCCTGGTGATTAGTTATTGATGCTTTAGTTAAACTGACCTTTATACCGTGAGTTATTGATCTTTTCTGTCTCTTGGTGATTAGTTGTTGATGCTTTTCTGTCTTCTGGTGATTAGTTATTGATGAGTTAGTTTCAATAAAAAGGCAGAACGGAGGGTGAGAGTCAGAGGGTGTGCGGGATTGAACTGGCAAGACGGCTGTTTCGCCTCCTGGCTCCCTCTCCCATTCTGAATGGCACAAAACGAAAACTTTAGTAAGTTATTTCAGTCTAAAAAAGGCGTCAGGGCATTTTTAAACCGGACAGTAAGTCGCCACTGTCTTGGTTCCTTTTTGTGCCTTGACCCATACCGGAATTATTGAAAGGATGCAGTCCTATTTACAGGCCCCAGTGACACCCCAGGTTTCTGTTGTTTGTACGAGGGCGCTTAATAGGTACTGCTATTCACAATCGTCTTAGGCTGTTTCTTTGCAGAAGTTTATGGACAATGTGTAGTGCTGTAGGATGCAGTCTAGAGCATTCTTGACATTGAAGCTTTTGTTTCCAGCAACTGCTAATGCGACCGTGCATCAAACATGCAAAACACAGACCCTTGCTCCTCAAGAAGTCAATCTTATCCTTGTGATGCTTTCTCCTAAATTCCTTACCAATTGTGAGACTGTGTTGCTCTCCATTACAATTAGCACATGGTTTGGCAATAGCATCCACTGAAACAGGTTCTGCCTTTGGCGTGGTGGTTTTGTTGTTTTCCATCTTGGCGGGCACAATGACTGTTGTGAAGACTTTCTTTGATTTTGTTGTTTCTGTGTGTTGTGATTTTGTTTTCTGTTTTATAGAAATCTTTCGTGCTTGTCAACAAAGTCAACAAAATCCTTAAACTTCACTCTTCTATTTGTTCTTTCTTGGAGATTGCAGGCAAATTTTCTCCAAGATTCTATAAGTCTGTATGGAAGTTTGTTTGCCAATGCCTTTATATTAGCCATGTTGTCCAAGTCCTCCATGTAATTAACATCTGCCATTATGTTCGAACAGCCCATAAGGAATAATGTGAAAGACTGAAGTGCAACACCATCTTCAGACTTGATTGTTGGCCAATCCATGGCTTCCTTTAAATATGCTTCTGCTATCATGAAGTCATCACCATAAAACTCCTTCAAGATTTGTTTTGCTTTGGTATATCCTGTCAGAGGTTCCATATGGATGCAGCTCTTCACCAACTCATGTGGTTGTTCACTAGTATACTGCAGCTAAAATTGAAGATGATCACGGTTATCACTTGTACGGCCTTCAATCCCATGTTCAATGGCACCTATACAGGTTTTATAATGCAGAGGGTCGCCTTTAAACGTAGGAATGGAAAGTTCGGGAAGAAGCGATGCTTTTTGACTCTTTGCTAAGTATTCTGCGACACTGGCTTGCTGTGAGATTGCGTGGCAAAGGCCATCAAGCACCGGTCCCTGTTGTTCTCTACTTTCTGTCTGATGTGGAAATCTAGCCATTGGAATAGTCGAAGTGGGAGCATTTCAGGTCAACACTGCTTGTTGCTCTGATAGGCTGTGATGGTAATTGAATGTTTTTCCTTGTTTAAATTGTAACACACTCATCAGGAATGTGGATACCATCCTCCTGGGTATTTTCATATCTTCTCAAGACATCCATCAGACTCAGGGAGTGCCGTTTGCATTGCATGCATTTCCTTCTTTGCTTTAATTGCAGCTTCTTCTTGCTCAAGTGCCAACCTTTGTTGTAAATCAGCAGCCTTTGCCTTTAAACATGCTCGTTCCATTTGAGCCTTTAATTTAATTGAAGACGTTGACAGAAGTGAGCTTCTGTCTGTTAGATTCTTTACTTCTACTTCTATGGGTGTAGTTAGTTGATGCAGATCTACTATCAGCAGGTGATATTTGTTTATTGCATCCTTCCTCTGCACGTTTCAAAACGTCCTTCTTCCATTGCTCACATTTCCATTAATTACATTTTTTGGAATAAACCAGTTATTTTGGTCATCGGCAAAATCCTCTTCAGTCTTTAAATTTTGCAGACCGGAATTGAGGTCCACAAATTCTTGCTCCATGCCGCTAAAGCAAACACGAACCTCAGTTTTTTACAGCGTCAACATTTGCATCATCCTCCATCAATTGTTCAATTTGACGTTGCATGGAGGTCAATTGAGCAAATTTGCAGCTGCGTGCCTGCATCCGTTTAGGCTTGTGATCTTCTACAGCTTTTCTCCGTCATTTTTAATGTCCGCTTTCCACTGTCTTGTTCCTCCATGTCAATCCACAATGAAGCAAACAAAAACGTCAAACTGACTGTAGCGTCTCAATTTGTAGGTCAGCCGAATGACGATCAAAGTTTTAAGCAGTTTACTCACGCACCTGTTACGTGCGCGTCCTTGTTAACTCGCGATGCTTGTCAAGTATGGACGCATGCTAACAGCTAGCAGCTCATTGTCCCGACTGGAAAGTTGCTCCTTAGCTGTGATGTGCCTAGGGTTACACTATCTATCATTAACAAACACAGCCAGCCCTCCTCTTTCCTCTTACCGCTTTCCAGTGTCCTGTCCGCAAGTAGTATTTGGAAGCCGTCAAATTCCACAACGGTGTCCGGCGTTAGCTCTGTTAGCCATGAATCCGTGAACATCAGCAAGCTAGCTCATTGGAAGTTCCTCTCGTGCCGCGTTAGCGCTGTTAGCTCGTCCATTTTCTTGGGAAGGTATCTAACATTTCCCATAAAAACGGACGGGAGGACGGGGTGGTCACGCCTCCTCTTTGCCTGGCGTTTCGCCCCCGCGCGACATCCCCCGTCTCTTCCTCCTCAACTCGCGGGGGATATCGGGTCTCGCTCCGGGAGTCGGCACGGGGTTAGCACGAAGTGCTAACAGCTGATCTCTTGTGTAAACGATTGATCCGTAGCTCCCAGTGACATCTCCGGACACGATCACGCAAAAAACAGCCCTCAGCAGCAATAAAACCACCGCAATTTGGATGTCCATTGCTGCGATGAGGTAAAATAAATAAAACTGGGTAAAGGGAAAAACACGCGAAAAAGGCTCAAATAGTGAGCCGTGCTGCTCTAGCAGGTAGCCACTCGCGTGGCGACGGAACCGGAAAAACAAATGTGGTCCCATCAAAATCTGATTGGATATTTAAAAATAAAAGCGTGAAAATTTGCTTATTTGTCTGTCGTCACCAATGATTAAAAAAATTAAAATCATTACAAAATCCTCAAGCTATCGTGATACCAGACGAGTTCTGCGGGACACCAGACCACCCCAGTTGTCCACAAAAAGTGGTCACTTCAAAATTTGATGTGGCATTTCAAAATAAAAAAATCACCTGAAATATGCACTGTGATCAACACTGATTTAAAAGAAAAATCTTTAAAAAATATCCTCAAACTATCGTGATACCAAACCAGGACTGGGGATACTAGACCACACCAGCTGTCCACCAAAAGTGGTCACATCAAAATGTGATGTGGCACTTCAAAATAAAAGTAGCCTGAAATTCGCTTATTTCACGGTCATCACCACTGAGTTAAAAAAAAACATAGCTCGAGCTTTCGTGATACCAGACCAGTTTTGTGGGACACGAGACTACCCCAGCTGTCCATAAAAAGTGGTCCCATTGAAATCTAATTTGTAATTTCAAACTAAAAGTTGCCTGAAATCTGCACATTTCACTGTCATCATGCCTGACTTTAAAATTTCATTAAAAAATATCCTCTAGCTATGGTAATACCAAACCAGGTTTGGAGGACACTAGACAACACAGCTTTCCACCAAAAGTAGTCCCATCAAAATGTAAGGAGGCATTTTAAAATAAAAGAGCTGGAGCTGTCGTAATGCCAGACTAGTTTTGTTGGACACTCGACGACCCCAGCTGTTCATCAAAAGTGGTCCCATCAAAATCTGGTGTAATTTCACAATAAAAAAAAAACACCTGAAATATGCACATTTCATTGTCATCAACACTGATTTTAAAATAATCATTTCAAAATACCCTCGAGCTATCGTGATATCAGACCCATTTTGGGGGACACTCGACAACCCCAGTTGTCCATCAATTGCGGTCCCACCAAAATGTGATACGGCATTTCAAAATAAAAGTAGCCTGAAATCAGCATACATCACTGTTATCAGGCCTGACTAAAATATCATGACAAAATATCCTCCAGCTATCATGATACCAGACCAGACATATTTCACTGTCATCACCATTGATTTAAAAAAATTAATTAAAAACTAGAGCTGCGAGCAGCTATAAAGGGCCCTCGCCACCCGGACAACGTTGGGGTACTGGCACGTTGGAAATGTGAAATATTTCCGAGAAATAACGTGAGGAATCTTCAAGAGGAATTTGCTTGTAGTTAAAGTTAGAGCAGCTTTTGTTTTCAAAGCCTCGTCAATGTTTGAAGTTAATTTGTTGGCAGGCACTACAGGTGCATCAAATCAAAGACTAATAGACTGAAAAACATTTCCTTTCCGAGAGCCATCACCATTCTGAACTCTCACACACATGCACACACACACGACCACCCTTGCCTTGCTGAACAGCGACGTATTGTGTTGTATTTCTCCAATTTCATACTATTTTCCATCACAATATTTATTCTCTTATTTATCTAATTTATATATTTGATTAAATTATTGTTGTATTGCACTGGAGAGGGGAGCTCCCTAATCTTGTTGCACACTGTACAATGACAATAAAAGGATTTCGGATTCTGATAAATTTAGAATGGCCGACTTCCTGTTCAATTTAGCATACGGCTCCATGAGACTTTTTATTAGGTCTTGGCTTTGTACACACTTCATCAAATTTTCAGTTTGGTGAAACAGAGATATGGGGCTGTTTTTTTTTGTTGTTTTTTTTTTCTAGGGGGCGATAGCGAGCCATTTTTAAACAACTGTACGACAAAATAATAAAATATTGTGAATATTGAATCAACTCCCGGTTGGGTGGACGCTGGCACGTTTGGCTGCCACTGCTCACCGGTAACTCTCAGAAATTTTTTGGATCCGCTTGTTGTACCTGCTTTAGCAGTTTACAATCCCTCCAGTTACAGTGATTTTATTTATTATCTGTATGTTGAGCGATCCCGATTCTCATGAATGCCACCCACCGATTGCATAGTCGCTGACGCGTCTACTGTGGCTAAAGTTTAGCTTACCTATCAAAGTTAGCACCTGTCTGCCATGTGGACCCGCAGGCCAGTCTGCTTCTCGCACTTCTGCCTGTTCCTGTCATGTCATCAACCTGTGTCAGGACAACTTCAATCCACTGCCGCTGAACTCCGCTGGATTTACCGACACATGCCCGAGGGAAACGCACCACCACCACTGCTCCTCCTCCCGAACATCGCTCGTCGACCCTTGAAGGATTGTATGGCAATTACCGGCATTTTAAACATTTATGGGACAGAATGTCAATTATTTAATTTAGCAGGTTTATATTTACTGAATATGCTATGATCGCAAAATTCCGGACGAACTGGCGAGGCTGCCCGGCTCACCGTGGCTTGTCATCGGGACCGGGAGGCGGCGCAGGCGACGCAGAGAGAGGAAGCAGTAGCGGGGCTGCAGGTCCGGTGTCTTGCAACGGCTGCGACGGCAGCCCCATAGGCAACCACTGCCGAGCCTGTACCTCACCAACGCCAGATCCGTGGTCCACAAAATCGACGACCTGGGATTACAAATCCTGGGAAACCGCTATGTGCGAGACAGCAGTGTGATCGTCGTCACGGAATCCTGGCTGCACGCAGACGTCCCCGACGCTAGCATCCAGCTGGCCGGGCGCTCGCTACATCGCGCGGATCGGACGAGGGACACCGGTAAGAGAAGGGGCGGGGTGGCTCTGTGTTTACGTGCATGAGAACTGGTGCGGCGATAGCACGATCGTCGAGAAGCACTCTTCCCCCGACATCGAGTTCATGTCCGTTAAATGCCGGCCTTATTTTCTCCCGAGGGAGCTAACGGTCGTGATTGTCACAGCTGTTTACATCCCTCCCGACGCTAGCACTAGCACGGCGCTCTCGCTACTCGCGTGCGTCATCAATAAACATCAGCGGGCCCACCCTGATGGCGTTCACGTAGTAGCGGGAGACTTTAATAAGGCCAATTTAAAGACTGTACTCCCAGAGTTTCACCAGCATGTCAAGTGCCCAACGAGGGGAGACAACACTCTCGACCATGTGTACTCGAACATCAAGCACGCATACAGGGCCCTCCCACTCGCCCCCCTCGGCCAGTCAGACCACCTGTCCTTGCAGCTCGCACCTGCATACACCCCTCTCAGGCGCAGATTCAGGCCCACCACAAAGACTGTGAAAACCTGGCGTGACGGCGCCATGAGTGAATTACAGGACTGCTTTCAAGACACAAACTGGGGCCTCTTTGATCATCAGGACCTTGATGTCTACACACATTGTGTACTGGACTACATCAAGTTCTGCATGGAAACTGTGTCCCTACACAGGACTATACGGACCTTCCCAAATGCGAAGCCCTGGATGTCCAGCAGGGTTCGCTCTCTCCTCAAGGCCCGTGACGCTGCCTTCAGGTCAGGCGACAAAGCCCAGTACAGGGTGGCTCGTGCTGACCTGAGCAAAGGCATCAAGCTAGCCAAGGCAACCTACAAGGGGAGGCTGGAGGCCCACCTTGCCAGTAACAGACCACGGGAGGTGTGGCAGGGTCTACGGAGCATCACCAACTTCCGTGGCAGCAGCACGACCTCTGCAGACCCGAGTGCATCGCTGGCAGAGGAGCTTAACTGCTTCTTCGCTCGCTTTGACTCGTCCCAACCGTCACACCCCCGCACTTCATGCTCCAACTCCCCCCCACTCACCGTAGAGGAACACGATGTGAGGCGCGCGCTCCTGGCTGTTAAACCCAGGAAAGCTACTGGTCCCGACGGAATACCAGGCAAGGTCCTCAAAACACCAACTGTCACATGTTTTCTGCAGGATCTTCAACCGCTCCCTGGCTCAAGCAGTCATCCCCTCCTGCTTGAAAACTTCCACCATTATTCCTGTCCCCAAAAAGTCACCAGCCGTCCACCTGAATGACTACCGTCCTGTTGCTCTCACACCAGTCATCATGAAGTGTTTCGAGAGGCTGGTTCTCCAGCACATCAGGGACTGCCTTCCTCCCACTCTGGACCCCTACCAGTTTGCATACCAGATCCACTGAGGACGCCATCAACACTGCTCTGCATGTTGTGCTGGGCCACCTGAAACAACAGCGGAGCTATGCAAGGATGTTCTTTGTGGACTACAGCTTGGCATTCAACACAATCATCCCAGACATCCTCGTCGCCAAACTGGACATTCTCGGCCTCCCTGCCCTCACACGCATCTGGATTAAGGACTTTCTGACCAACAGACCCCAGACTGTGTTGCTCGGCCCCTACACGTCCTCCACCTGCATGCTGAGCACCGGTTCCCCTCAAGGATGCGTGCTGAGCCCTCTCCTATACGCCCTCTACACCTACGACTGCAGCCCGGCCCACGGCAACAACAGCATCGTCAAGTTTGCTGACGACGCGACAGTGGTCGGTCTGATCTCGAAAGGTGACGAGACAGCCTACAGAGAGGAGGTAAAGAGACTGACAGCTTGGTGCAAGGACAACAGACTGCAAAAACAAAGGAGATTGTCGTCGACTTCAGGAGGAACAAGACGGTGCCGCCCCCCCTCTGCATCGAAGGCGTGTGTGTGGAGAGGGTCCACACGTTCAAGTTCCTCGGAGTACAGATCTCCGACGACCTTTCTTGGACTCACAACACCACAGCAGTGGTAAAGAAGGTCCACCAGCGTCTGCACTTCCTGAGAGTCCTCAGGAAATTCAACCTGGACAGGAAGCTGCTGCTAGCCTTCTACCACTCGTCCATTGAGAGCCTGTTGACGTACTGTGTCTCCACCTGGTACAGCGGCTGCACTGAGGCGGACAGAGTGAGGCTCCAGAGGACAGTCAAAACAGCGCAAAGGATTATTGGCTGCCCTCTCTCCTCACTGTCGGACATCTAATCCGCCCGGTGCCTCAGAAGGGCTCTCAACATCGTCAAAGACAATACCCACCCAAACTCACACCTGTTCGACCTGTTGCCCTCTAGCAGGCGCTACAGATGCATCAAATCGAGGACCAATGGACTGAGAAACAGTTTCTTTCCGAGAGCCATCTCCATTCTGAACTCTCACACACACACGAGAACACCCCTACCTTGCAGAACAGCATCGTGATGTGTTTTTATATACCCTATTCTGTACTAAATTCCATTGCACTCTCTTATTTATTTATCTAATTTATATATTTGTCTGTATTATTGTTGTATTGCACTGGAGAGGGGAGCCCTCTAATCTCGTTGCACACTTGAGTACAATGACAATAAAGGGATTTCTAATTCTAATTCTAATTCTACTACGCATAGGAATGACTGATTGTAGTCATGGTCTTTACTGTTTTATGATATTATTTTCACATGCTAACGTTATATTACTTAGTTTATAAATGTGTGAACATAGTATTTTCATGACCTACACTCACATTCACATCATACATATTCAGTCTGCACATTACAAACTGATGACAAGCCAGACAGCACTTCATGGACAAATATGACAAAGCACATTCTCCACGTAGGCCATAGAGATGCAAACATACCAAATTGGGCACTGGATTTAGTTTTAAAATCGCTGCATTGGCTCCCCGTGTGTTTCAGGATTGATTTTAAGGTGCTTCAATTAGTTTTTAAATGCCTTAACGGTCTTGGGCCATCCTCGCGGACCCTGAGGTCCTCTGGCACCGGCCTGTTAATTATTCCTAGGGTGAGGACTGGAACACATGGCGAGGCTGCATTCAGCCATTCTGGTCCTCGTCTATGGAATAGCCTGCCGGAGGACATCAGGTCCGCAGAGACCGTTGATATTTTTAAAAGGAGGCTCAAGACCAGACCTGGGCATTGCACGGCCCGCGGGCCACATCCGGCCCGCCGGGTGGCACTGACTGGCCCGTATGACAGACCTGGGCATTGTATGGCCCGGGCCACATACCTTTGGTTGACTCTGACCGCGAGTGTAAGGTTAATTGGAAATTTCAAAATAAACATACTTTTTAATTTCACCTCATTCATGGGCTAAAGCTGCACTGCTTTTATTCTGAAATTGTTTTGTTTTTTTTATTCCCGCACAATGTGCGTCGCACATAATGACGTAATGCATTTATCAAGACATGCGCGCAATTGAATCACAACAAGACGACGTTCGCCCTCAAAAATGTCCGCTCAGGCTAAAAAAAGAAAGGTAGATGCCGAATGTAGAATTTTCAACAAAAATTGGACAGCGAAGTATTTATTTACTGAAGTTAGAGGTAAAGCTGTGTGTTTAGTTTGCGGGGAGCAGATCGCCGTGTTGAAGGACTACAATTTGAGTCGGCATTACCAGACGAAACATGGAGAGAAATATAAAAACGGCACCAGATAACAATGAACTGGGACACTTTTTCTCAAAATCACAGTTCAGTGACAGTCAATATGTTGTATCTTGCTTAATGTTTGGTGCAAAAAGACAATATTGTGATGTCTTTAAAATGCTCAGAACCTTTACACAACTATCCAACAGTATATGGAACTCAAAATGTGTTTTGAAGTGAATGTGACAGAATATGTTTACTAATATGAGTCACAAATAGTAAAAAATGTTAATATTTTGTCTACCATTGTGTTGAGAAATTTGAATGAATAAATTTTTGGAAGGCAACCTCATTTTTTCAGTTTATTTGGTATTTAGTTTCATTGCTTAACTTTAATATATACTCTTGCCAGCTTGTCAAAACAGTGCTATTTACTGCTTTTTAAAAAAGAAATACAATTAATATTATGCAGAATTGAGTTCAGCCTTTTGGCCCGGCCCTCCACAATATTTTATGTTTCTTATGCGGCCCCATGGAAAAAATAATTGCCCACCCCTGCTCAAGACTCACCTTTTTTGTTTGGCTTTTAAATAATTTATCTTAGTCTTTTAATTCAGGACTGTCATTTTATCTATTATCATTGTCTTTAATTTTTTTTAGCTTCTTTGTCTTTTAGTATCATTTTTCTTATACATTTTAGCTCCGTCGTTTTATATTATTGTCTTTTAATTTTTAGCTTCTTCTATGTCTTTTAGTATCATAATTTTTCTTAAATATTTTAGCTTCGTCTTTTTATATTATTGTCCTTTAATTTTTAGCTTCTTTTTTGTTTAGCATTATCATTTTCTTTTATATATTTTAGTTCCAGTGTTTCCTCAAGGGGGGCCTCCGCGCTGGGAGGTGTGGCTGGCCTTCTCACAGGGGGCTTCATCCCGGAGGCTCCTTAGGCCCGGGGCCCTCTGCACTATGTGTAGGGTCTACCCCGGTCAGTCTGGGCTAGGGGTCTGTGTGTTGGCGCAGCTCCCTGTGGGCGTGAGCCGTCATCCCTCTCAGCGCGGATTACCTACCCTGGGTACATTTTCTCATATGGTTTCTCTGTGCCTTACCCTGTCTTTCTACTAAGATGGTTTATTAAGTTGTGTGAATGCGAGTGTTCTGTGTGTCTGCGAGTTCAGGCGTGTATGTTGATGTGTCTTGTGTTTATGTTGAGTGGGTGGAATGGGTTTTAGTTTTTCGTTGTAATTTGGATGTTTTTATTGTACAGCACTTTGAGCTGCATTTTATGTATGAAAAGTGCTCTTATAAATAAAATTTGATTGATTGATTGGAGGGTTCACTGGGACGCCATTGCAAAAACACATTCTGAAAGACATAATTTGATTTTGGAGCACACATACATGCACACTGACAAGATTACAGGGGAATACCAGCAGGAGAGACGGAGAGACTGCCCGCCGGAGAAGGCCAGCCGTGGAATACCAGTCTTGGGGACCAGCTGGGAATCAACCATCCAGACAATGATTAATCTGGAGAGGACCTTCCCTTGGACGTAGACCCGTGTCGGGGGAAGAATGTGAGGCTGGGCTGAGATAACGCACGACTCTTTTCGACTGTGCTTGCCCGAGTACATTTTCTCATGAGATTAAGAAAAAGCCGCTCAGTACTATTTCCTGAACCTCTGCCCCATTCATTTCAAAAGTCCTAGATAATGTAGTCGCCACTCAACTCCACTCTCATCTCACCTGCAATAACCCTTTCAGTCCGGTTTCCGTGCACTTCACAGCACTGAATCAACTCTACTCAAGGTCACCTCTGATCTCCTCATTGCAGCTGACTCCGATTCATTCTCCATTGTCATCCTTCTTAACCTGACTGCGGCCTTTGACACCATCTCACACACCATCCTTCTCAAAAGACTTTCTTCCATCGGCATCACCCACACCGCCCTCAACTGGTTCCATTCATACTTCAAAGACCGCACTCAGTTCATCCAGCTTAAATATTTCTCATCAAAGTCCCTCCCAGTCACCTCAGGTTTGCCCCAAGGCTCGGTCCTAGCCCCCCTATTATGTATCATATACCTCCTTGCCCTTGGCAGCATTTTCCGAAAATTCAATATCGCTTTATATTGCTTCGCGGATGACACCCAGCTCTAGTTCTCCTGCAAACCCAGCATATCACTCCCTCCCACCTCCGTCACCTCCTGTCTATCTGAAATCAATGACTGGTTTTCTAATGATTTCATGAGGCTTAACAGCGACAAAACAGAAGTTATTCTTTTCAGTACAAAATCAATACAATCCAAAGTTGTCAGTTTTCCCATTCCTGTTGGCCCCTCCATTGTTTTCCCCTCCCCTCAGGTCAAGAGTCTGGGTGTCATCCTTGACAGCACTCTATCTTTCCATAAGCATAATAACACAACCCGGTCAGCCTACTTCCATCTGCACAATATCAGTCAACACCGCCCCTCCCTTTTTCCCTCATCCACTTCTATTCTGGTCCAAGTCGAGTCAAGTCAATTTTATGTGTATAGCCCTTAATCACAGACAGTCTCAAAGGGCTTTACATAACCACAATCAACATCCACTGATCTTAACCCCCAGGAGGGCAAGGAAAAACTCAAAACCCCATTGGGGGAAAAGTGAGAAAACTTGAGAAGGGACCACAGATGGGGGGGAAACCCCCTTCCAGGATGACCAGGCTGCTTTGGATGCTAAGTGGGCAACATTTGACACATACAATGATGCTATACAATGTTAGATGAGATAATGTGAGAGTCAATTAAATGAAGTGCTGCAGGAAGATGACTTTAGTGGAGTGGGTCCTCATCCAGGACCGTAATCTCCATGGCAGCATATCCGAGGATGAGCCTTCGATCTTGAAATAGTCAGTTTGGGGTAAATTCAAAACAGCCACTTCCAAGTGAATCACCATCACCTAATTCCCAAGCCGTGGAATTGGGAACAGAAAAAAAAGAACAGAAATAGTAAACAGGCTAACAAGTAGTTCAACGAAGTGCTGAAATATAGGGAAATCAGAAGAGGCGCTGCATGAAGACGACTTTGGGAGAGCAGGTCCCTCCCCGGTTGGTCAGTGCCGTAATCTTCATAGCAGGTCACCATCACCTAATTCCCAAGCAGGGGAAGAGGGGGCAGAAAAGAGGAGAAGCGGCAGTAAACAGGCCAACAAATAATTAAATTAGATGCTAAAGTATATAAATAAATTGATCAAATGTCACGCTGCAGGAAGACGACATCACTGGAACAGGTGCATGCCCAGTTTGTCAATGCCTTAAACTTCCTAGTGGGTCACCGTCACCTAATCCCCCAGCCGGGGAAAAGGGGGCAGAATAGAGAAGAAAAGAGAAAAAGCGGCAGTAAACAGGCCAACAAATAGTTCAACTAAATGCACAAGAGTATAAATGCGTCTTTAATAGTGTTTTGAACATTTCTACTGAGGTGGCGCCTCTAATACCTGAGGGTAGTGCATTCCAAAGCATTGGTGCCCGAATAGAGAACGCTCTAGAACCTGTGGACTTCTTTTTGGCTCGCGGAATCACTAAAAGACCAGCATTTTGTGAGCGAAGGTTTTGGGACGGAACATATGGTACCACGAGGTCAACGAGATAGGAAGGAGCTAAGCCATGCAATATTTTATAGGCAAGTAGCAGAACTTTAAAATCACATCTCAAGTGGACCGGAAGCCAATTCAAATTGGCAAGTATCGGGGTAATATGATCAAACTTTCTCGTTCTAGTCAAGAGTCTAGCTGCTGCATTTTGAACTAACTTTTAATACTAGACATGGGGAGACCCGAGAGCAAAATGTTACAATAGTCGAGGCGAGACGTAACAAACGCATGGATTAAGATTTCTGCATCACAAGTTGATAGAATTGGGCGAATTTTAGCAATGTTACGCAGATGAAAAAATGCAGTTCTAGTAATATTTTTAATGTGCATTTGAAACGACATAGTTGTGTCAAATATAACACCGAGATTTTTTGTTGAATCCTTTTGGGCAATTTATCGATACTCATAGTGGTGTCTTTGAAAAAGGTACCGATGACGCGCTGGTCCAATGATCAGCATCTCGGTTTTATCTGAGTTAAGACGCAAAAAATTGAAAGACATTCATAGTTTAATTTCGGCAAGGCATGCCTCTAATTTATAGCAATCACACGGATTCGTTATATCCAACGGCATGTATAATTGCGTATCATCAGCATAACAATGAAAACTAATGTTATATTTCCGTATAATATCACCAAGCGGTAGCATCTAGTACCAATCCCTGCGGAACTCCGCGTGTGATCTTACAAAGATCAGAAGTCGCATTGCCATGAATTACACGGTGCGTCCTCTCCGACAGATACGAATTAAACCAAGAAAGCGCTGAACCTGAAATGCCAACACAAGTTTCAAGGCGTTTTAATAATATGTTATGATCAAGTGTCAAAAGCGGCGCCAAGATCGAGTAAGAGTAATACAGTGAACCCTCGGTTATCGCGGTTAATGGGGACCGAGACCACCCGCGAAAACTGAAAATCCGCGAAGTAGCGGCGCACCTTCAAAAATGCTTAAATTATATATATATATATATATATATATATATATATATATATATACGGGTAGAGAGAGAGAGAGTGAAATTCATGTTATAACAAAAAAAAATTATTATTAAAACTTCTTATTTTTTTATTCCCCAGCCATTATTTTTGTATTTATTCAATTACTTATTTTTGTATTTATTTAATTACTTCGACTTTTAACTTCTGGTACGCCGTCCGGTGTGCCCTGTGAATGTTATGATCCTCCAGCAGAGCTGGAGGATTGAGCAGGACTCTCCAAACGCAGACACAAGTAGGATAACAACCCGACGCCAGGTAGTCAGTGTAGGTGGTAGTGAGTGTAATCAGTGAGTGAATGGGAATCCGGTGCGGGGCTGGTGGGCGCGTCTCGCAGCAGCTGACCGCATGGCGCGAGATGATCGCTGGAGGAACGCCCACACAGCTGAAAAAACAAAAACACACGCGGCATGACAGGCACGGATCATGCCAGTGAAATGAAAGGTGGCATTCTTCATTTATTTATTTATTCATTTATTCATTCATAACTGACAGCCTCGCGCTCCGCTCGTGCCCGGGGGGAAGAGGTGCTCCTCTTCGGCTTAACTGTGACGCGAGCATGCCCTCCTCCTCCGGAGCTTCCATTCGGTTAAACTTAGGGGCCGCTTGACACCGCCCGTGCCCGGGGAAGGTGCTCCTCTTCGGCTTAACTGTCACGCGAGCATGCCCTCCTCCTCCGTAGCTTCCATTCGGTAAAACCTGATTGGAAAGGTTCAAATTGATTATTACTAGTCATATATTCATTAAGTTTTTCAAGATTTTTGCAATAAACGGAAGATTTGAAACCGGTCTATAGTTGTTGAGACTCTCTGGGTCGAGGTTTGGTTGCTTAAGTAGCGGTCGCATAATGGCGGTCCTAAAGCTGCTGGTACTATACCCGTGGTAAGTGATAGATTAATAATATTTAAGACAGACGGTCCTAGGGTCATAAACAGTTCTTTAATTAGTTTGCCAGGAAGCGGATCGAGCACACAAGTTGTCGGTTTTGCCCCACTAACCAATTTTGTTTGGCTTTCAAGAGATACTTTTTTAAATTGAGATAAGGTTATCGGACAGTTATCAGCCCTAATGTCCCTATTAACACCATTTATGACGGAATTCAACGGAATTGTAAGAACAGTGTCTTTAATCTCATCACGAATACACTCAATCTTCTGAGTAAAGAATTGCATGAAATCGTGAGCTGAATAGGAAGAGCTATCCGAGGTTGGTTGCTGTTGCGTTAGCATTGCTACAGTAGCAAATAAATATTTAGGGTTGTTTTTATGTAAAACAATTAATCTAGAGTAATAATTAGTTTTGGCTAGATTGAGCGCTTCCTTGTATAAACTAGCGCACCATGCCTGACGGAAGACCTCCAGTTTGGTCGCACGCCATTTGCGCTCAAGCTTCCTACAAGAATCGTTTCAGTATGCGTGTTTCCTCATTAAACCACGGAGTCAGCCTCTTTGGACAAGTTTTAGTTTTTAAAGGTGCGACGGAGTCAGGCGCATTTAACAGAGCGACATTAAAGTTGTTTGTAAGATCATCAATCGTACCAATATAATTAGGAAACGAATCGGTTACTAAAGGGAGTAGCTCAGAGAGCGCAGCGGTGGTTAAGGAGCTAATGTTGCGGCTGCTATAGCTTTGATCATGGTCAGAACGATGGCAATGCGCCAAGACTTCAAATTTGATTAAGTAATGGTCAGCTATAGCACTAGTATATGGTAATACAATTATTTTTGAGGATGCTAAGCCCCGGGTTAATACCAAATCTAACGTGTTACCATTTATATGCGTTGCTTCATCTATTATTTGCATGAAACCAAACATATCAATTATTGTCCGAAACGCCACGGTAAGTGGTTCCGACGGGAGATTCATATGAATGTTGAAGTCGCCCATGATATATTATCCGCATGAGTTACCAAATCAGCCACAAATTCAGAAAATTCATCTAAAAAGCCTGAGTAAGAGCCAGGGGGACGGTAAAAAACGGCAAGATAAAACGGCAGTGCGGCCGTGGATCGCATAATGAGAACTTCAAATGTTTTGAAGGAATTGCTAGGACGAGGACTAAGTTTTAGATTAAATTCGGAAATGAGGGCTACACCCCCATCTTTCTCATCATTGCCTCTCGCAGGCAAGGGGCCAGAGACAATTACTCGACTCAGACTCATCTTTCTGGCGAGATCACAAGTCCTTGCTATGTTTTTTCTTTGTGATCTCTGATTGCTTCATCCTAGTTGTTGGAGCAGTTTTCTTTTGAGTAATGCAGTATGGCAACACCACCACTAGGGCAATTGATGACGTCAGCACTGGTTGCGTTCATCCATAAATAACAAATGCAGGACAGGTGGGGGAACGCTGGTCGGATACCGTTTTTCAACCGCACTTACTCAAGACGCATTATTTATGTACAAACTGGAAGATAGAAGATAGTATATTGTATTGATTACCGCATATGCACGGATGTTTTTGATTTGAAGTTTGGAAGACCGTAGCCATTGATTTATTTATTTGATTTACTTGACTTCACGGCATGACATCTGGACTGAAATGACTACGATTAAGACTAACCCTTGACTGTTTGACGTGACATACATAACTACACATCAACATCAAGACCAGTGAAGCCGAGCGAACGTCATCGCAACTTCAACCCATGGTGAGTGAGTGCGCGTTAAAACTTTCTTTAGCCAGCGTATCATTGAAACGGCAGTAACACTAGCGTCATTGGAGCCGACGTGTATCACTATATCTGAATAGCTAGCGTTGTTTGCACTGCGCTGGTGTCTAGGTCTCTTGCGTGCTAGCTCCATAAGATTAGCTTCAATGTCGGGTGCTCTGGCCCCAGCAATACACATTCTGTGGTTGGATTTTCAAGCTTAATGTATCGAGTAATGGAGTCACCTTTCACTAAAGTGCGGGAGCCAGGAGACCGAGGTGGAATGGAACTGCTCTGTGTCTTAACAGGCTCAACGCGATTAGCAAGCCGTTTACGGCCAATGCTAACCGGTGCTGTCCGCCACATTTACGCTTACCACATTACTCTGCTCTAGCTGGCGGACACGTCCCTCCAGCAGGGAGAGTCTTTCCATGAGAATGGTGCAAGTGTTGCATGTGGTGGTGCACGAAACCATAGTTGCGTTTACTCGCCTGGTGGATGAAAGCAGACGAACAGATGTCGCGCCGAAAGTGACGACACCCTCCACGACCGGGATTCCCACGTTGTCGTCGTGTGGAGGCTTGAGCGGCTCCCTGGAGTGCAGCCAGCATTCTGGGGGCCTGACTAAGAGGAATCCCACCCTGGTGGTCGAACCAAGCGTTAAAAACTTGCTCTCGACTACACACCTCAAAAATGGAAATGGAAGCTCAAAGAAGGAATATTCATACTGGATCGGCCGTCGCCCAGGATAACCAGGTCCGCGTTGGTGCAGTAGAGAGTCCTGCAACTTCGAAAAATACGCTAGACTCAGTTAATGATGACCTAAATGACAATGTAGTGACAGTAGGAGGAGGACTGAGGATAATCTCATTGAATGTGGAGGGTATATCGATGGCTAAGTGTGAGTTGATGGCGCAGATGCTGAGGGAGAAAGATGTACAAGTGTTGGCACTGCAGGAAACTCATCTGACTAAAGAATCGCCCCCATCGAGATACAGTATATCCAGCTTCATACCCATCACGAGAATAGATCATCAACAGTACGGAACCATGATATATGTACATGAAGACATCCCTGCCATAGACAGAGGATCCTCTATGGACGAACACAATATACACAGGTCAGAGATTGAGGTGCTGGGTACAACAGTGGTCAACATATACAAGCCTCCAAATACAAGCTGGCCAATTAGTGTCCTCCCACAATACCAACATCAATCTATAATATTAGGAGACTTCAATAGCCACCATACATCGTGGGGATACACAGAGCCCGACCCAGCTGGAATCCAGCTCAGCAACTGGGCAGAAATAAATAATCTCCACCTCCTTTACCATCCAAATGAACCAGGCACCTTCCACTCAGCACGATGGCAGAGGGAATACACACCTGACCTGACCTTCGTTACGAGGGACACAGATGGCATATCAATGCCAGCACATCGAAGAGTGCTGGGTAACTTCCCAAGGTCCCAGCACCGACCAATATTGATAAAAACAGGAATCAACATACCAGTCACACAATCTCTACCCCTGCCAAGATGGAACTTGTTGGAATTTATCTTGATATCAATGTTAGAATTTAACTTTAACCCAATGTAAACTCAAATAAGTAATCTGACTCCAATTTGCGACCTTACCCAACTCTCACTCATCCAACAATATGCGTGCTCGTTCTGCAATAGAAAGGTATCAGGAAGCCGGCATTTTCACGCACAAAGTGGATTTATTCCCAATACAGATTTTCTACATGGCACCTGGATCTCGGGTCCCTCTCAATACAACTCTACACCTCTCTTGCCACCAGCGAATGTGTTCTACCCCCGAGTTGCCCAGTACTGATTCATACTATACAACATGCAAAAATGGCACAGACAAAGGCATCCTGGCATGATTCTATTGGCTATGTTTATTGCAGTTAACTTTAGCTCGCTCTCATTGGTCTTTCTCCTCCCGCCGAATCCCGTGGCTCCTCCTGCGTGCGATCCCCCGATGGCCGCTCCTTCCCGGAGTCATCTTGTCTCGCTCAGCACCTTCTGCTTCTAAAACATTCCATTCTTGCACAACCCCCGCAACCAGTTTCGCTTCACCAGTCACACTCTCAGCATTTTACAATATCACATTTTCATACATTGGATGCACCAACATCTAATGAACTATGTTAAGCTCAAACTCTTATATTCCTTTAATAGTCAAATGTATGAAATCCTTTAAGTGTAACTGAAGTTTAGACCATGCTAATGACCAAACCCTCAGGATTGGAATGCAGGAAGATTGGATCACAGCTGCACCACAGGAGGTGTGAACGAGACCCCTCTGAAACAATGGACTTCCATGCCGGGATCACAAAAGTGGTTCCTAGCAGTCTACTCTTTGTTCAGTTTTTAAATTGACTGCCATTTACATTATCCTTTAAACTTTAGAAAGGCAAACTGGCAGGGTTTCGCAGAGCAAGTTGATAAGACATGCAAGCGAATCCCAGCAAAACAGGAGAATATAATTAGGTTCAATAAACTCATTCAGAGCAGTGCAAAAAAGCACATACCCCGGGGAGTCCGTAAAAGATATATACCATGCTGGACACCAGAATGTGAGGAAATATTAAAATCCTATGAGGAAACCCAGAATCCAGATACTGGAGAGAAATTGCTGGAGAGACTGCAGGAGGAGAGACAGAGAAGATGGATGGAAACGGTAGAGAGCATGGATTTCACAAGATCCAGTAGACATGCATGGAAACTGATTAAAAAACTGGACGGGGGTGGAAAAAAGAGCAAACAGTCTAACGTAGTGAGCCCTGATAGTGTTGCAATTAATATAAGAGGAAGAGGAGCTCACACCCCTGACTACAAGTTCGAAACCACCATAAAGAAAAAGTACCAGCAGCTAATCAGAGACATGCCAGAAGAAGACGGGTTCTCCCACCCAGTGAGCGAAGAGGAGGTGAAAGCAGCACTCAGAGCAACGAAGTCAGGCAAGGCAGCAGGAGTTGATGGGATCTACCCAGATATGTTGAAACACCTGGGTCCAGCTGCGATTAAATGGATGGCATCTGCTATCACTGATGCAATAAACATGGGTAGATACTGCCATCTCTGGAAAAGAGCTAGGGTCATAGCCATCTTAAAACCGGGGAAATCACCAGAAGACCCAAATAACTACAGACCAATATCCCTGCTATGCAGTATGTATAAGATAATGGAGAGGATAATCCTAACCAGAATAACACCAACCCTGGAGCTGAATATTCCTTGCCAGCAGGCAGGATTTAGAAAGCACAGAAGCACCACAGAACAGGTACTGGCTCTAACAACATTCATAGAGGCAGGATACCAAAGAAAACTAAAAAGTGGTGCTATATTTTAAAGGAGTGGAAGAGTTTAAACCTGGCTAGTTTTATTCGATGTCCTGCATCTTGTGTCACTGTTATTCTGTGGAATGCTGTGTGGGTGGCTGGTGAAGCTGGAAAAAGAAAGTGAAAGAATGTGAGGTTTGGGAGGTTTTAGGTCGGTGCCTGGCGCAGACAGATACCTCGAGGGGGAAGGAATGCACAAGAAACTGGACCCTCCAGCCACAAGCAGGAGGGGCCACCACTTGAAGAAAGACCAAGAGAAGCAAGCTAAAGTTAACTGCAGCATACACATAGCCAATAGAATCATGCCAGGATGCCTTTGTCTCTGTGTCATTTGCATATTGTGTCTATAAATTAATGCTGAACAGCGAAGACAAAGAGAGCTGTATTGAGAGGGACCCAAACTCAAGTTGTAGATTTGTGTGTTAGGAATAAATCCACTCGTGTGTGAAAATGCCGGCTTCCTGATACCTTTCTATTGCAGAACGAGCGCGCATATTGTTGGATGAGTGAGAGTTGGGTAAAGTCACAAATTGGAGTCAGATTATTAATTTGAGTTTACATTGGTTTAAAATTAAATTCTAACATTGATTTAAAGATAAATTCCAACAATTTATGGTGACGCCGACGCGATGCATGAGAGGTAAAAGAAGTTTGGAACTTCGAGAAAGACCACATGAGACTGGGTCTCGCATGTCCACACCAGGTGACGACCTGATAGGAGCCGCACATCCGACCGTCTTTCCTCTTTGGGCCCACAGTGACATAAGGTAAGCAGATCCTTTTCAAATTCTGCACATTGGCAACGCTAAATTATAAGAGGAAGGAGGAGCGGAACGGCATAATAAAAAGAAAAAATAAATTAAAAAAAAAAAAAAAAAAAAGTGTAACAGTGTGGACGTTAGGAGGATATAAAATCTGGGATTTACCTACTAGAATAGTTTGGAACTATTCGTGGTTAAGATACGGTATAAAATCTGGGATTTACGTATCAGGACACGGTTTAAAATCTGGGATTTACGTGTCTGTGTGGAAGCGGTGTGAATGTGAAGCCTAAATTTGTTCTGCGTATGAAGTGCTTGGGACACGCACGAGTGGATTTGGAGATGGAAAATGGGAGGAAATGTGAGGGTTTTCTTGTGTCTGGCGCTTCAGACGAGCGGGCGGAAGTCTGGTCGGAGATTAATGGTCATTATGCTCAGCTGGAATCACAGTTGATTAGTGGAATGGAAAGTAAGAAAATTAAGAAGGTGAAAGAACGGAGTCAGAAGTTGTTTCTGAAATTAAAAAAGGATGATTTGTTTTGCGGTGGTCCCGGAACGTGGGACATGTCGAAGTTAGCGAGGCAGTTACAGAAAAAGGAAACCAGAATGTTGGCAAATATTCGAGATATGAAGGAGGATCAGAGCCAAGCTGGATGGCGACAGCGTATTAAACTTGAGAAGGAAGTGAAGGAATTGGACAAAGATAGACGAGGCATTCACCAATTGGCAATTATTGCCACTGCGCTGGGGGCAATAAAAGAGGAAGAGAGTGTGAATGAAGTGAAAAAGAAGGATGAAGTGATTGGAAAAGTGGAAGAAAAGACGGAAGGTCGGAGAGGCATTTATCCACAGTTGCCTGACTCGCGACAGTATGTGTATGAGCCGCCGCGGTATCCGATGGCGCAAATAATGGCCCCCGTAGTCACTTTGGGCGGCAGGATGGTTTTGGATGTAGAAGATCACGATTCACGGATGACGCCAGCGACCATACAGTTGATTGAACAGGCTGTGAATAATGAAAGGAAGAGAGTGCGCGGAGAGCAGCAGGGGAATGTGGAGTCGCCCGTGCTGACGTCAGGGGCAGCGCTCGCAGGAGGTGGGGGCACCCCGAGTGCCGGGAGTGAGAGAAATTCGAAACCACTGATGAAGGAGGCGTCGCGAAAGTTGTTGGAAGGACACAGGGTGCAAAGTGAGGAAAGAGAGATGTTAGAGGGAGTGATGACGGGGACACGGAAACATGGGCAGGCAATGCCCAGTGACGCAGATCCCCGCGAGGAGGAAGTGGAAAGTGATGAGGAAGCCGAGGTAGTGTTACGTGAACAGCGGCAGATGCTCAGAGCGTTGAGTGAAGGAGAGAGGCTGGGCGATAAAGAGGAGAGCATGTCCAGGGCTGAGCGAGGCTATAATACACGCAGTAAAGATAAGATGATGGCACAGCAGGAGCAGCCTCAAACAATGGCACCCCTAGTGGTGACTCACGCTGGCCGTCACTATGAGCCTCTGGTGCTTCGGGATGTGGCTGCATTGGTGGAAAAATTGCCTCCGCTGCATAAAGGGGCACGAGCCTGGATTACTAAATTCTTAGCCGCCATGTCAGGACAGGGAGTAGCATTGGGAGATTTTAGACAAGCCATTTTGGGATTGTGTTCCCTGATTCAATTACAGAATATTGAGGGGGCAGCTGGCACCCGCCAGCTGGGGAGAGAAACCCCCTTGGCTGAGACTTCTGAGGCGTTGTTTCGGGAGCTGAGGGCGGCCTTTCCCTCCCCAGTGGATGTGGCGCCAACAATTTTTAATTACGGAAAAGATGTGACTCCCGAGCAACATTATGCTCAGGCATTGGAGCTGTGGATTGAGACCACAGGTAAACACCCAGGCAACTATCCTGAAGCTGAAATGATGTTCAGGACGGCGATGCTGAACGGCCTCCCAAATGAGGTGCAGGCGATTTTGAGAATTGATCCGGACATTTTGGTTTGTCCGGAACCGAGATTTAAGAGGCATTTGATACACCATTGCCGCATCTACATGGAAAAAGCAAATAAAGATCAAAAGGAATCTGATGCTCTGGCGACTAGTTTGGTTAAACTACAGTTGGCAAAGTTGCATGGTGAGGCAAAACAAGAAAAGGTGAAACAAAAACAGATGTATCAAACTCCAGTGGGGGCTGAACGGCGCCAAGGTCAAGGGTTCCGTGGTAGATACAGAGGGCGTGGTCGTGGCGCCCCCCCAGGCCGGGGGCGGAATGGGTTCGCTCCAGGGACTTGCTTCAACTGCGGGTCCCTTGACCACTGGGCACGTGATTGTCATGGCAACCCACCACCAGGGGTGGAGCAGCAGAACCAGCAAGCAGGGCCACCACACCAAGGGGTACCGCAGCAGCCCCGCCCGTGGCCACAGCCGAATCCAAGGGGTCAGTATTTCCAAGCTGACCAGTGGTACGGCCCAGACGAATAGGGGGGCCTGGGAAGCTCGGGAAGCACTGGCCAGGCAGAGCCAATGCTTCAGTTGACAGTGGCGGACACTCCAGTCCAGATGTTGGTGGACACTGGAGCAACACATTCATCAATCAACATGCCACTGCCAAGTACAGCGTTGTCGAGGCGAGTTACAACGTTAGTCGGCTTCTCGGGACGTCCTCAGACTCTGCCCTTTACTCGGCCACTGAAAACGGAAATTACAAACACTGGACAGAGACTATATCATTCATATGTTCATGCAATGGACACACCCATCAATTTAATGGGCAGAGACATGTTGTCAGCATTGAGAGCCCAGATATTGTGCGGCGAGAAGGGACTTACAGTGACATTTCCTGACGGACAGGTACTGGAATGCTTCCAGCCTGTGACACCTAGGGGTCAGTGGTTGATGGCACCACTCCCCACAGTACCTGAAACGGCACGGATCTACTGGGCTAGATTGAATCCTGAGACTCCACTTGGGGGAGGTGTCTACTCCACATACCTCTTGTGGAAACCGTGGATCCAGACATTGGCACCGTACCACCCCCCACTGGATCCATTGCACTGCACTCTATATTATGATAGAGAATCAGATGACATATATAGAGATGCGTTCGAAGAAATTGAGGGGGATGGTTGGATATTGCGCGCACCATGCATCTTTGTGGGCCCCGAGGGGGTGGCAGCATATGTGCAGTTGTCGCCGGAGCAAGAGCAATGGTATCGAATGAGTGAGGAAGGTTTGCCTCACGTGTCACTAGCTGTGTCGCCAGGCCATGATCCCCGCCAATTGGGGCCCATGGTGAAACGATTAACACAACAACATGACTGGATGATGACTGAAATTCTAGATGTGTGGCACTCAGCTGCAACCAAAAGTTACAGGATAATGGCAAAAATGGTAGATAAGTCAGACCTTGAATTGGTATTCTTGGACCGCCATCATGGGCGGGAACAGACGGACCATGAGTCCGCACAGGCAATGTTGGATCAAATGCCACAGACCGTGTGGTCACAGGGTCCATTTGATGTTGGTTTTTGTCGGACGGTTCAGCCAATCCAATTGGAAGTTGACTGCTCCATTCCGGTTCGCCGTCCTCAATATCGATGGCCGAAGGAAGCAGACAAAGGAATGGAGGACACAGCGGCAGGATTGTGGGATGCGGGGGTGTTGGAAACGTCGGCGTCCTCTTGGAACACACCTCTGAGGCCGGTCCAGAAGGCTGATGGGGTGACATGGAGGATGGCCCACGATTTGCGGCCAGTGAATGACATCACTATAACTCCAGTTTTGCCAGTTCCTGACCCCCATCGCATCCTGTCCTCCCTGGACCCGCAGAAACAGTGGTATACGGTAATTGATTTGGCGAATGCATATTTCTGTTTACCGCTGGCTGAATCAATACGACACGTGTTTGCATTTTCTTACAAAGGGGTGAAATTGCAGTACAAAAGACTCCCTCAGGGCTTTAAGAATTCGCCAGGAATTTTTAATCAGGTCTTGAAGGACTTGTTATTTTCATGTGCGCTACCCCAAGGCTCAGTGCTCCTGCAGTATGTGGACGATCTCCTCATTGCGGCCGAAACATCCGACCAGTGTGTGGAAGCCACACGAGCAGTGCTGTTGAAGCTTGCTGACCTGGGCTTCAAAGTGTCAAGGAAAAAGTTACAGTGCTGTCGTAAGTCTGTGATTTTTCTGGGGCGTGTCATCACCCCAGCCGGCTTGGCTATGTCCCCAAATCACCGCAGCTCCATCCTGCAACACCCACGTCCACACACAGTGCAGGACATGTTGTCTTTCTTGGGATTGTGTGGCTACAGCCGAGCATACATCCCATGTTATGTGGATAAAACAGCAGGCTTGCGGGCCCTGGTCAAACAACAAGGGGTCCGAAATTTGAAGGCCACATTGCAGTGGACCCCTGAGGATGATGCATTGTTTGTGCAATTAATTCAGGAATTAGCATCAGCAGCAGCTTTGGCCACTCCAGATTACACTAAGGTGTTTTATTTAGACGTTGCGAGCAGTGAGAAAACAGTGAATGCGGCATTGTACCAAAGACATGGAACAGACAGGGCAGTTTTATTGTATTGTAGTGTGCCATCAGACGGAATTGAACAGAAACAAGCAGACTGTGTTAGGTACGCAGCAGGCCTGGCAAAGGTCCTACAGAAAACAGCTCATGTGGTCATGGGGTATCCCGTCCAGGTGTTGACAGATCATGGGGTGTCAGCTTTTGTAGCATCGGTGGCATTTACATTGACACCCCTGCGACAAACACGGATGATGAAAACATTGATGGCACCAAACGTTACTTATGTGCATGATGGTGTGAACATGGCTAATCACCTCCTGGAAGGGGCACATGAGTGCGCTCTGAAAGTACAGAAAGATCAGAAGGTCCGTGAGGACTTGTATGCGGAACCATTGGAAGGTGGACGGGTTATGTTCACCGATGGGTGTTGTTGGCGTGCCAAGGATGGGACACTCCACGCGGCCGCGGCAGTGGTGGAGTGGAAAGGTTCTTTCTTCCTCCCAGTGACAGCTCAGAAGTTGACAATAAAACCCTCCGCCCAGGCGGCAGAGGTGTTGGCGCTGGTGTTGGCCTTGGAACAGTGTCCAGGACAGCAATTAACTGTATATACTGATTCGGCATATGCAGCGTCAGCTGCCCTGATTGACCTAAAGGGGTGGTTGCACAATGGCTGGCTAACAGCGAAAGGCAAAGAAATTGCTCATAGAACTTTGATGGAGCGATTGTATGAAGCAATTAAGGGTCCACACGAATTGGCGATTGTAAAGGTCCCGGGACACTCAAAGGCCAACACCATGGTGGCGAAAGGTAATGAGAGGGCGGATGCTCTCGCGAAAGAGGTGGCTGGATACACCCCTCAGGGCGGGATGATGTTAACAACCCCAGCTGTGGTCTGGGATGGGGAACCCCCGGATCTTCCAGTGGCACCCGAAGTGGCACTGGAGGATATTATGGATGCACAAGGTAAGTCGTCGCCGGAACAAAAATAAATGTGGATCGCATCTAAGGTGGTCAGGCGGGTGGGTCCCAGGGGCCAGCCGGTCCTCCCTGAAGGGCAACTCATGACCTCAGTGTTGGCTGAGGCCCATACAGTGGCACATGTGGGGCCTCAGGCAATGCTTCCAAAACTTCGTCAGTGGTGGCATCCAAGGTTACAGGAGGTGGTCTGGCAGTTTGTGGCGGCTTGTGAACTATGTCAAACATTTAATGCACGACCGACATTAAAACCCAAGCCAGGGGCGTTCTCCCCTGTGGCCTGGCCTGGAGCAGAAATTGTAATTGATTTCACGGACATGATCGACAGGGTGAACGGGAAGCGGTTCCTTCTGGTCATTGTGGATTCTTATTCACGCTGGCCGGAGGCGTATCCGTGTGCAAAGGAAGATACCACGTCAGTCCTTAAAGCTTTGGTAAATCATTATATTCCGACACATGGTTTCCCTGCTTTAATCAGATCTGATAATGGGACACATTTTAACAACAAAGCGCTGGCTAAAGTGGAGGCGCTGTTGGGGCTGAAGCATCGCTTTGGGTGTGTCTACCACCCCCAGAGCCAAGGCAAAGTTGAAAGGTCTAACAGGAATTTGAAAGAAAAATTGGCTAAGATCATGGCTCAAACAAAAATGACGTGGTTGCAAGCTTTGCCCCTAGCCCTGTTGGTCGTCCGCCAAACTGTTCACAAAATAACAGGTTTTGCGCCATTCGAACTATTAACTGGTCGCTTTATGCCAGGGCCTGCCTCCAGATACGAATCCTGGAAATTCGGTTATGCGGATGACTGGGCATTGGTAACCCAAGACAGGGATTTTGGTACAATCAAGAGAACATTATCGCTGGACATAGCGTTGCTCTCAAATTACTTTAAAAGATGGTACCTAAGAATGAACAGAACCAAGACAGTGGTAACAACATTCCATCTAACCAACCAGCAAGCTAATTACAAGCTAAGGGTGGAAATAGAGGGGGGAAACCTGCCGGTGGATTGTGAACCAAAATATCTAGGGGTAACTCTAGACAGAACTCTCACCTACAGGAAACACCTAGAAAATACAGCCCAGAAGCTGAAATCAAGAGTGGCACTAATCCGTAAACTTACGGGAACAGGTTGGGGTGCCAACCAAAACGTTCTACGGACGTCAGTCATGGCACTGTGCTACAGCGTGGCTGAATATTGCAGCCCCGTATGGGGCCGGTGTGCACATACATCCAAAGTTGATGTCCAGCTGAATGAAGCAATGAGACTGATATCGGGCGCCATACGTTCTACTCCTATAAACTGGCTTCCAACAATGTGCAACATTGAACCTCCAGCAGTTAGAAGAGAGCAGGCAACACAGATCATGCAAAAAAATATATTGGCACTCCCGGAGGAGGCTCCCCTGTGTCGGGCCCTAGCACACAACCCAGGAGGGCACCGCCTGAGATCCAGAAGACCCTTCAGCCAAGAACGGGAATCAGAGCACACGTCAGCAGATAGGTGGCGCGACCTATGGAGAGGAAATGTACCTGTTGGAGGCGAGAGAATTGGAGACCCCACTGAGAAGCTCCCAGGCTACAATGGAACCAGCAGGAGAGAGTGGACATCCTACAACAGGATCCTTTGCAAACAAGGACGTACAGCCCAAAATTTGCAAAGATGGGGGGCAGTGGCTACGCAAGCATGCCCCTGGTGTAACCATGAGTGTCAAAATATGGACCATCTGATTATAGACTGCCCTTATACATCGATAGAGGGAGGGTATGATACGGTATTCCAGTGTGGAGATGAATTCAAGGGATGGCTTTCAGGGATGAGACAGGAGGTGTGAAAACCACACGAAACTACTACTAGTGACGTCACGGGTTGCGTCTCCTCAGAGTTCGTTCGTGCCTCAGCTTGGTTGATACATTACCAACACATACCTGTCAGGGCACAATAGTGATATTCAGAAAACGTTCTCGGTGCACAGCCTCTCTTGCGTCATCGCTAACTGACTGTTCTTCCACGGTCGTTCACCATCTCCATATGAGACTGTCAAGTTTGGTGAGTTTTCGTGTATGTTTAGGGGGTCAAAAATGCGATCGAACGATCGGAAAATAGAAAAAAAATAATAACTAGCGCTGCGAGCTGCGATAAAGGGCCCTCGCAGCCCTGGCAACGTTGGGGTACCGGCACGTTGGAAATGTGAAATATTTACGAGAAAAAACGTGAGGAATCCTCACAAGGAATTTTTGTGGAGTTAAAGTTCAAGCAGTTTTTGTTGTCAAAGCCTCGTCCATGTTTGAAGTAAGTCCAAAATGGCTGACTTCCTGTCAATTTAGAAAGTGGCTCCCAGACACTTCTTATTCTGTCTTGGCTTTATACATGCATCATCAAATTTTCAAAAAGTTTGAAGAAACACAGATCCGGGGCTGTTTTTTTTTTCAAATGTTCAAGGGGGCGATAGCGAGCCATTTAAAAAAAATTAAACAACAAACTAATAAAATATTGATGAATTTGCCAGGCCTGATTTTTCATTTAAATTTCGAACCTCAAAATAAGCAAACTTGTTAACCTACTCTGAGAAAAATATCAACAAAAATAACTTGTATTTGCTTTAACCAGTAAGTGGCACTACCACTACGATGAAAAATAAGTTGGTAGATGTCTTCAGGGTTGGACTATCCTTAAATTTGAAAATATTATAGAAGTTAGGATCATCTGATTCATGTTACGGTAGCTTTTGTTGCCACAGAGATTAATAAATTTCTGCAGCACCGTAATGGCTACGCCCTTTGCTGAAAAGTCACAAAATTCAGCATAGACTAAGATCAACGTCTTGAGGCTGTTCTGACAAATGTTCATTCGGCTTCCTGAAAAGGGATCCGTGCAGCATATTAAAATGTAAAAAAAAAATATTGTTTTGAAACCATGAGGTGGACCTGTGTGTATAACAGTATAATAATATATAGATGTCTTCAGGTCGGGACGTTTTATGTACAGGGTAAGTTTGGGATTTTTTTAGAGCATGAGCAGGGGAGTTTTTAAGCATTTAGTCCATTGTGGTGAACCGCCCCCATTTAAGTAAATTCAAAATGGCCGACTTCCTGTAAAACCTAGCGCATGGCTCCAAGAGACTTTTTTGTAGGTCTTGGCCTTATACATACTCCATCGAATTTACAAAAAGTAGGTGAATCACTCAACCAGGGCTGATGTTTTTGAATATTTCTAGAGGGCCATGGCAAGCCATTTTAAAAAAGCTGCACATTCCATTCCGCAGGATTGCTATGGACATTGTGGGTCCTTTGACAAAAAGCAGTGGTGTAGTGTGTGACAACGCCACACGTTTCCCAGAGGCATTTCCATTGCGCACAATCACTGCTCCGGCAGTACTTTGTGCCTTGGTGCAACTCCTTTCCAGAGTTGGCATACCAGATGAGATTCTAACAGACCAGGGAACCAATTTCACTTCAAGGTTAATGCAACTGTTCAACAAACAACTGGGCATCTCCGCCATCAAAACCACTCCATACCACCCATAGACTGATGGACTAGTGGAAAGGTTCAATCAGACCTTAAAGAAGATGCTCCAGAAATTTGTGGATGATACTGGAAAAGACTGGGACCGGTGGCTGCCCTTTTTGCTGTTTGCCTATCGCGAAGTTCCTCAGGCGTCAACAGGTTTCTCTCCCTTTGAACTCTTGCATGCTTGGGAGGTTCAGGGGCCATTGGACTTGCTCCGAAAGGCCTAGGAGGCACCTTCCACCACGTGAAGTGATCGGGGGGTGGTGAAATTTGTGCTGGAAATGAGGGAGAGACTGGCCAGGTACCAGTAGGAGGCAGAGGTCAACCTGCGGGAGGCCCAGAAAAGCCAGAAGACCTGGTATGACCAGCAAGCTCGCCACCGGGAGTTTAAACCCGGCCAAAAAGTATTGCGGCTTCTCCCCACATGCAACAACAAGCTTTTAGTAAAGTGGCAGGGGCCATATGAGGTCACCCGGAAGATGGGTCCAGTGACCTATGAGATTTTCCATCCGGAGAAGAAAAAAAATAAACAAACTTATCATGTGAACCTCCTCAAAGAGTGGAAGGAGCGTTCAAACCAGGCTCCAAAGGAGGTCATACTCGCGCGGAAGGTGGAGGAGGACGACGACGACGACAAGGACGAGGACGACGACAATGATGATGATGATGATGATGATGACGAGGCAGAGCTGGAGTCCTCGACGACGACAGATGCGCCTGCACTGGCACGTCGGAAACCCAAGCAAGTCACAGAGATGTGCTTAATTTTCAAGACGGTGCCTTCTCTTTTTTCCGCCAGCCCAGGGAAGACGACGGTGGTAGAACACGTCATTCGTCTCAAAGAAGGATTACCAATTCGTCAGCGCCCCTACCGAGTTCCGCAACACTTGGTGGAGAGACTAACCAAGGAGCTCCAGGAAATGCTGAA